>NC_059383.1:34408800-34613800 GCF_019703515.2 Myxocyprinus asiaticus
TTATTATTTGGTCCAAGTCATCCATTTCAAAAACTTTTTTTTTTTAATTACATTTTAGTTTTATAATGAAATAAATGAATATCAAGGCACAATTATATTTTTGTCTACAAAACTAATTTTAAACATTTAAGCATACGCCTTCAGATCAAAGATTTTAAGATCATGAGAAACATTTCAGTCAAGTGTTTCAAAACTTTTGACCGGTAGTGTATATATTTTTTTTCTTGTGCTCTGTATTTATGTTTTGTTTTGTTTTATTATAATAATGACTGTTTTCAAACAGGTTTCCTGATATGTTTGCCATTGGTTGAATAAACAGATAACTATATCTACATTTTTCCAAAATGATTTTTACGTGGCTCGTTGTACATATCACGACAGGTTTCTGGTGAAATGAGCACTAGAGGTGCTACAACAACAATGAATCATGAGTAAAGTGGCAGATTTTTAGTTCACAAACACTTGTTTTTTCTTGTTCTTCACAAAATGCTACAGGATCTTGTGACATCAAAAGACTTTGACTATAGTTCATGACTTGAATGGCGAAACACTGTAATGTTTACATTACATAACCATCTACATTTACAAGCATTTTCAAGGGCAATCAAATTGCGCAATAGCTCAACTGATAGAGTTTTGCACTTGCAATGCAAAGCACAGGGGTACCTGTGGAGCCCGGAGTCCTGAAGAGCATGCGAGTCAACACCTGAGCCAAAAGTGTCACAGAAGCACCGCAAAATGATGTGGTTGCCTCATCTGTTTTTCATCTCACATCTGATTTTTCTGACACTATCGGTTAGGTTTAGGTTTAAGGTTTAGGGTAGGGAGGTTGTTTTTGTTTATTGAAATCTTGATAGAGCATTTAAGTTAAAAACATTCTATGTTTTGGACATTTTTTTTTTGGACATTTCACTTCGGAACTGCCTTAATACGTGTAAGGAGCCATGGAATATCATTTTTTCGAAACTGTCGCCACAATCACATTTTTTTTTTCATGATATCGGGCTTAACTGGCAGCAGTCCTTATAGGTGAGTCTGTATGTCAGGTCTCCTGTGCACTTCAGTGTGTCTCCTTTGCATAATGAGATTACTTTCACATACGTACTAAGTTACAGTCATGAACCGTGCTACCATGTAACTAATACTACAAACCAGACTCCCCCCGTCATTAAGATACACTGAAGTGCACTAAGTGGTGTCATGTTGTAATGTCAGAGCTTAAAAAAAAAAAAAGAAAAACGTACTTTGTGGTTCATTGTCCTGTTTTTTTGGATCTCCCCAACCTGGTAGAGATGTATAGGGTTGAACAACTAAAGTAGCCTTTCACCTTTGACCCTACCTGGTCTTTTCAATCATAGTCTCAATGGTTACGGAACCTAACCGAAACTCTTCCGCCACTCAGTGGCAGAAGAGTCAAGCTCAGTCCCACAGAATGGCTATTGAGAGGTTGTAGACACAAGAGGATAAAGATGTGGGCGGAGTCTGTTGATATGAGAGCATGAGTTGATGGTGGAGCAGATAAACCCAAGCTCTCCATACTTCTGTTGGGGGTTCTGAAACCAGACCCCGGACACGCATCAGGGGAGCTGGAGATATGTGGCTCATTGTTCAAAGAGAGTCAAAAGTTCTATCTGCAACCAGCACAAATGGAATGGCGACCATGTTGGGTCAAACCATCAAGGGTTGTACTCAAGTATTTAATCAAGTGAGATGTTGGTCTTCATCAGCTTCTGACCCTCAGTTTTAACCCCATATTATCTTAAGCAAACTTTAAGATTGTTTCTGGCTAATGATGATACCAGCAAAGATTATGGAGCATGCTATGACTTCTTATGGAAACCTTAAGGGATATTTCACCCACAAATAATAATTCTGTCATCATTTACTCACCCTCATCTCGTTCTAATACCATATTAATTTTTCTTCTGTTGAAAACTAAAAGAGGAATTTTAAAAATTGTCCCGTTTGTTGATTTCAATAAAGTGGCATTTGATAGCTACTCGCTTTAATGTTTTAAAAAAGGACTTAAAAGTATTGTATGTATGTCAGTATGAACGTAGTCTATGTGAGTTGTATTCTTCTGATGGCATATGATGAGAAAAAAAAGACGAAATTTAAATTGTTTTTCTATGAATATCTTGACTTCCGCCATAACTCTCCTTTGCACATTTATGAGTGAAAAACTAAAAGCATTTTGCTTTCACTTTGCACTTAAGAATTTCACAGTAAAATAACTTACATTTTGGCTTTTTTCTTTCACCCAACCCTATCATTTACCTTCAGAAGACTTGGAATATGATGCACAAATCACATGGATTACTTTTATGACACTTTTGGGTCCTTTTTTAAACTTTAAAGTGAGTCACTATTAGTGCTCGGTAGTAACAAATTGTATGTAATCTAGATTATGTGATCAGATTACAAAATCAAGTACTTGTTATTAGATCAAATTACATTTTAAAATACTCTTAATTAGACTGCGATTACTTTTTATAGATTATATGATTACATATTAATCAAGAAAGGGCAGTAAATTGTTCTTAATTTATTGATCCCTCAAATCGGTTGCCTAACCGATTGCATTAGTGCTGTGAAGTAAGGTTTCGTTTTGCAAATTACTTTTGTATCCAGCTTTAAAAATGTACATGAATGCGCTTTTGCTATTGTGACAACACATGGATGCTGTTTGTAATGCCAAAATTGCCAGAGTAAGACATTTTTTAAGTGCTTTTTTTTATTTCACTCAGAAACAGACAAATACCGAGTAAAACACACATTAAAAAATTATATTCATTCTCATATTTTGAACCAAGTTTTCTTTAATGCATTTAAGCAACAGTATGTCAAAATGGTACAAGCTTTTCCTACTCAAATGCATGTGACATCAAATAAACAAGAATAAGTTCAGAAGTAATCCAAAAGTATTCCAAAAGCAATCAGATTAGAATAATTCTAATATTATTCTCATAATTCAAGATATTACGTTACTGACTATAATTTTATTCATGTAATTTGTCACCAGTCCCATTTTACAATTCAGACGTAATCTACCCTTCGCTGGTAACTATCAACTGCTTTGTATTGAAATCAGTGAACGGGACATCCTTTAAAATACCTCATTTTTGTTTCACAGAAGAAAGAATATCATATGGGTTTGGAAAGACATGAGGGGACTAAATCATGATAGAAGTTTTCATTTTAGTTTAAATATCCCTTAAAAGAGCTTTAATAGGATCAAAGCAAACCTTGTGTTTGTTGTGTTCATGTAATTTACTGTTTGTTGCCCATATCAGTGTTTGACCAGGTTATGGATGACATAAGGACTAGTAAAAAGATCTGCTATAAATAACCACCTGCATGACAACAGTCTTCACAAAATTATCAGTTTTCCTCTGTGAAATGGTTTATTCAAAGGGTTGACTGACAGGCTTACAGTAAGAAGGGGCCATGCTCTCCTCCTGTGACTGGTGAAACTCCCTATTGTTCACAGAGTAGAGAGAGAGAGAGGTGGGTGGGTGTACCCATCCACCTCACCCCCAACCCCCCCTCCCCATCTATCTTTCTTCCCCTCCTTTATCCTCACTACGGACCATGTCAGAACTACCCAAGCCTCCATGCCCATAGTCTCTTGGAAGACCCAGTCCCCTTCCAGCTCTTCCCTGCTTCTGAGGCCTCTTTTCTGGGATAGTTAGAGCAGGAGCCCCATTGATTATGGAGGTGGTGCATCAGGGTGGACATCAATTATCTCCGTTTAGGATATCCGAGTGTCTGTCTTCGTCTGCAGGTAATACTGCTCTTAAACTTATAGTGCTGCAGATGAGAAGTTATTGAGATGGTAGTTTTGCCACAAGATAAGTTTGTACTGATTTTGTCTGATTTGTCCAAGATGATTTCTTTTAAATCATAGTTTTAAGTCAGTGCCATTTAACTTTCAGTTTCTGTTGGAGTTTTGGCTCATAATTCATATTCAAAACGAGTGTGGCAATGTAAATAATTGAATGCAATCATTTTCTAGAAACCATTTGGGTATGCTCAGAATTAGTTTGAGTTAACAGATGCCAAAGTTGTTTATTTGTATAGTGAAAAGTACGTTTGAGCCCGTTGTGTCTTTTTTTTTAATATGATTTATGAGTTTTTGACGCATCAGACAACTGCATGTACAATTAGTCACATTGAACTAATTATTCTTTCTCACTGTATTTCTTTCTTTCTCAAAGTATTCTGATGCACAAACACATGCAGTCCTAGTTTCTGTGTTTCTTCATCCTCAGATGTTTTGATGGATCTCATCTCATGCTCAGTATATATTGTGAAACTCACATCGAAGTCTCTGTTGAAATCATTCAGACCTATTAATATTTGCATGATATCCATGAATATTTCTAAGCGGTTCCAAATGCCTTTTAGATTTCTAAAAACAGTCTACATAGAAGCTGAGTGCTTAAATAGATAGTCCCCCCCCCCCCATCAACATTTACTCACCATCATGTTGTTCCAAACCCATAAGATTTTCTTTGTTCAGTTGAGCACCAAATGAGATGTTTGGCAAAATGACAGCCTTAGTCACAATTGAAAGTGATTGGTGACTGAGACTTACATCTACTGTTCTGTTCCAACAGAAGAAAGAAAGTGATATAGGTTTGAAACAACACGAGGGTGGGAAATTATTACAGAATTTTCATTTTTGGGTGCACTATTCCTTTAAGCTTGACCAGGATGTATGAAATATGTTATGGCTATCCTGGGCAAACAATGCTATAGTGCAATGTCCTTTTTCCTGCCACGTTCTGGAGCTTCCTTAGTTTGTAGTGAGCATCTAAATCAACTATTTGTGGTGTTTCACAAAGATGTTCTGAGAGAAACATAAGAAAAAATCATTATCTGTGTCCTGAATGCTCAGTAAGTTACTAAATGTCTGCCAAATGCATATATGACAATGTATGTGGCTGTTTTATAGTAAAATCAGTCTGTTGATTTTGGGATTGGTAAAGTCAAGGATGGGAACACTGTTCAGGTACATGAAAAAACAGCAGTAAAATGGAGTGTTTAAGGTTTAGGGGGCGTGCCTAGAGAAGGTATGTGACAGTAATTACTCCACACTATAACCCTTTTGTTTGGTTCCACCTGGTTTGGACTGTCTCATAGCTGCAGTCAGTCATTAAAGAGCAGTTAGGCTCATATTTTACTAGACATCTGACCAAAACACACACACATAGGAAGAAATATACAGTTCAAATACATACACTTGCCTTCTCATAGCTAGAAGAATATATTTAGCAAATTATTTCATAAAGGATACTACTAAAACCAAATGTTCACACCCATTTACTCAGAATTTGTTCCAAAACCTAGTCTTTCTGTCTTCTGCCTACATATACAGATGCCTTCTAAATGCTAGGGTATACTCTACTTTTCCATGTGCCATTCTGTCTCACACAGGGTTAGGGTTAGGTTAGTAGCACTCAGCCTTTCAAGGTAGACTCTTCTGACCGCAAGTCAATACATATGTGTTTGACGCAAGCACACTACGACTGCTTTGTGATACTTTTTTAGCACAGTCAATGGCAGGCACATCCGCTGATGACGCGCAAAGATGTGGACTGCGCTGTTGACGAAATTTATGTCAAGTGCACTGTAAACGAGACATACCGTGACAAATCAAAGTATACTCTGATCTTAAGACAGAATCCTAATTTTTACAGTACCATATTAGTGATTGATTTGGAACACTACATAGGCAACAACACTGTGTGTGATACAAATTGCACTCCTGACACAAAACGCATAGGAAAGTCAACTCCCAATTGATTTTATAGAGTTTGAAATTAGCATGTTGCTAAGCTATTAATGTAATTCAATAATAAGCATAAAGCTACATAAATACTGGGTAAAATAACCCATTTGCAAGAAAATAGATGTGACGAGGAGGAGGGCGTGGCAGGGCCGTGAGGATGCACGCCCGGCACTGAGTTGCCCAATCAGCGGGAGAGGGATAAAGGAGGAGTCGGGGATGCCAGAGAGAGAGAGAGAAGGAAAAAAACTTGCCGGTCCCCGTACACGCCACCAGACAGTCCTCACCCCACTGTACTGCTTCCGTCAACGATGCTGGGCGATGGCACTGGACCCCTCAGCCATCCCTTTCGATTGCCAGTTGACGCAGTGCTCCAGCGCCGCCGTATCGAGCACTCCCTTGGCGTTGCGATCCTCAGTCAGCAGAGAGGACTCCTTGATGGCGCATCTTCCTCCAAATTCCTGGGTGTCGGCACCAGTGAAACAAACCAGGCTCTTAATGTGGAAAGGAGGAAGCGGGGACCTGGGACCGGGTGAATAATCCACGTCAGTCATTTATTGCAGCACTTTTCAGTGTCACACAATAAGACACCACTTTTGAGCAGTACACAAAAGCTTTGCTTTTCAGCACACACCACACTGACACACAGACACACACAAACAGCTTAGTGCCTCTCTTTCTCTCTCTCTCTCTGGCATCCCCGGCTCCTCCTTTATCACTCTCCCGCTGATTGGGCAATGCAGTGCTGGGCGTGCATCCTCTCGGCCCGGCCATGCCCTCCTCCTCGTCACAATAGAGCTTTTTTTTTTTTTATCAATATTTAACAGTACTGAAATGTGATGAGGAGGAGCCGGGGTGCCAGTTATAGAGAGAGAGAGAGACACACGGAGCTGTTTTTTTTTTTTTTTTTCGTGTGCGCACGTGTTTTGATTATGCTGAAAAGCAGTTTTATGTTATGTTTGTGTTATTAAAGTCTTTTTGATTGTTCACTCCGGTTCCCTCTTCCTCCTTAGTCTGCCACATGAATGAATTCTTAACAAAGCTATTATAAACATTTCTCTTAACTGCTGAAAAAAAAAATAAAAAGAAAACCTCTAAGCTTTGCTGGTTTTAGCTGGTCATCCAGTCTTGTCATAGGTGGCAGTGTTGGGAAGTAGCTAACTACATGTAGCGACGCTAATAACGTAACTACATTTTTCAGTAGCTTGACAGTAGCTCAGCTGCTTTTAAAACAGTGTAGCTTTTCCAGTAATGAACTACATTTTCCAGCAAGTAGCGTTGTAGCATGACCAAACTCTACATCATGTTTTGGTCAGATTATAACTAATAGCCTTCTTTATTGCGTAGAAGCCAAACTTCTGTGTGCTGAAGGGGGGGTTCGCCCAGGGCACCAAACAAGCTAGAACCGTCACTGTTGATTTGAAATATGTTATTTGTTCATAATCTTGACCAAGCTTTTGGGAGATTTTGGTCTTTACCCATTTAAGTAGATAGGAGCTCTATTTTTATCAATAGAAAATAGCAAGACTGCCAAGTGACAGGCCTTGAGCCAGTAGTCTCTGTTATCAGGCTTCTCTGTCTTTTGGCACTATAGCATGGCTAATCCATGAAAACCATGGGCACCCATGGTAACAATGCTCATTTTTGTTCTTTAGATACAGTATATCATGAACAATGACTCTATTGGCTTCTGTAAAAACAGGAACATTATTTGCAATAAATGTGAATGGATTCTGACCTAGTATGGAGTATCTGATCAACTTCTTACAGTTTCAGGAATGGACAACAGAGAATAGCGCCATTCACTTGGGATTACTGAAAATGACCACCTTTGGAGATACAATCCAATTTATTGGTCAGATCTCCTGACAAGCATGAAGTCTCCCTACTGTCTTTCGCGTTTCCTTGTCTTACTTGTCAGAAATGCCTTTATCTCATGCAATGTTTTCCCATAGAGAAGTGTGAGATTGACATTGTGCCGTTGATTGGATTTACTGATGGAAACAATGACTGCGTTATCTAAGCAGCTGATTGGCGGAGAGCATTGACTGTTATAATAAGCCAATCACCTGGAGACAATGATTCACATTATCTGTCCTACCTAACTTCAAATCAGTTCACTCACCTTTGCCAGCAGTATATGAAAGCCATTGACATTTACAGGCTAATAATTTTTCTTTTATGATAAAACTAATTGCCCATCCATAACATAATCGTCAATACAAGAAGTATAGCAGGAAAAAAACACTTTTTTGTATATGCTTGCATTCAATGCCTTCGCATACATATGAATGGAATTGAACATAAATTGACCCCACCTTTACCAAGGCTCTTTCTTTATTCAAAAAGCATGCATTTGACTATAGTACATTCAACTTTGACCAAACGGTACTGTTTCTTTTAAGAGAAAAATTGTTTCACTTAGTCTTTCTCCATCATCTGTAATAAAATGCATAGAGTCAAACACATGATTCATACTAATCAGGTGCTGAAGTTATTCCATGATGTTCCAAAATCTATGTTTCAAAATGGGAGTGTTAACTTCTGACAGCAGCATGTGCTATTGGCCAGGCAATCCATCAAATTCTCATCACTTGTATTATATATTTATCATAATGCAGAGTCAAAAAGTCTCTGTGTTACTCGGTTTCGCCAGCTACCGCAGAAAAAGTCTGATGAGATTTTTTAGATCACGACCTGGTTTATTTACATAATTAAATGTGCTTATTATTGGACGTACTACACTCAGAACATAATGAAATTGTTTTGCTTTATGGGCTTTGAATAATAGAGGCGTGTTTTGCTGTGCAAGAACACTTAGCCTTGGCATAGGTTTGTAAATCCAAATGAAGATTATTAGGCCCAGAGCAGTGGCGGATTTAGGCATAGGCGAGGGTGGCACCCAGAGGCACGAGGTGCCCACACAGACAAGTGTGCGCCCTGAACACCAACAGCCATCTCATTTATAATCAACACCACCAAAAAGGATAGTGTGAAATTTGATTTGATCATTCTTGCTTATTTGCGGGGAAACATGGAACTAATTCTTGCTAGTTCAGCGGAACATACTGGCTTCTAAATCCACATCCGTACTGGTAAGTTTTTGATTGAAATCTCCTTCAGATTTCTAACTTCATCTTTTTCCAAGGTATGCGGTTATGGAAAGTGTTTTCGAAAACGCAGTTCTAGTATGGATGAGAGGTGTAAACATAGCGGAATTAATACGTTTTTAAGTGAAAAACGAATTAGAGTGGACATGGCCTAAGCACAGTATACTGTGAACAGTCTTTTGCCATGGTACAGGACGTGCGGCACCATTGTGATTTCCTGTTAAGAGACAGCAATAAACATCTATAAGGGACCGTTCACCTTGAACGCAAAAATAAAAAAAAAAATAAAAAAAAACTACACCCAGCGCCATAAAATAGAGCAGAACACAGGTACCTCAAGAAACCATTATAACACTATTAGACACTGTTTTTTTTTGTTTTTTTACTTGATGCGCCATCTAAAAAACGCGGCGCTCCTGTGTAAAAAAAAAACGTTCAAAGACGTTTGACTTGTGCATGTTTATATAGAAAAGCAATTGAAAAACTGCACGGATGGACGCAAAAGCACTTTCAGTGTGAACGGCTCAAGGGATCATAAGCTATAAATATATATATATATATATATATATATATATATATATATATATATATATATATATATATATATATATATATATACTGTATATATAAAACAACAACATAAGAAACCCACGTTTTTTTTAACATTTGAAATCATTGGGTCGTTCTCTGCTTTTGATGGAAACATTTAATAGGCATGTGTACAGGATTTTCACACATTGAATAAGCCGGTGTTTACATCAGTTTTATTATAGTTTTTAATTTTTAATTTAGTTTTTATTTTCTATTTGTCTTTTCAATGTAGTTTCGTTTTCATTAGTTTCAACTGTATTATTGTTAGTTTTAGTTTAGTTTTAGATTTTTTCAGTGTTTTTTAGTTTCATTTTATTTTGTTTTGTTAATTTAGTTTTAGAATTTTAGGGCTGCAAAGTTAATGTGTTGAATGATATCATTTAAACATGTTTACCAGCGTTACATTTCTCAGCATTGTGTTATTGCTATCTACTGTCATTTACATGTTAATTGCAGGTGGGCGGTAATGGTTTCAAGTCCTATAACATACCATGTATCAAAACCTAAAACTAAAATTAATTTATAGCTATTATTATTTTTCATGAATCATGAAAATTTATTTTAGTTTAGCTTCAGTTTTCTCCTGTTGTATTAATTTTTGTTTTTATTTCAGTTCATTTAGTTTTTTTAATGATAATACACTTGGTTAATTGCAACGCAAAATCAGGGTAATGGGCAAAAATGTATGTGTGCCGAACAGTTTGTGCTCAAAACATTTATGACCTTACCCCGATATAAAGGAAAGCCATTGAAGTTGTTTACATGACATTACACATTGTGGGGGATCACATGTAAATGTGCTCTGTGTGAAAGCACCTTAATTTTGTTGCATTGCTCTAAGGCTATGTTCAGACTGCAGGCAAATCAGATTTTTTCTCAAATCAGATCTTTTCAGGCAGACTGTCCGCACTATTAATTGCAAGTGATCAAATCAGATTTGCGTGTTCAGACATAACCAACCTATCTGCATGGGTTGTTTTGGGAATGACATAGGCATACCCACGTGACGATGCTTTCAAAACAGATGCGGGAAAAATGGAGGTGCATCATTTCGCTCTCCAAATAAGCGCCCTGTCCAGTCGCAGTGCAGAAGTCGCAGGAGACTGGTAAATATTGTGATGTTCCGTGCTGCAGTCACCGATTTTTGACGTCATCGTTGTGTGTCGTGTTAAGAGTAAAAGACCATTTGAAATCCAATTTGAGCAGCCAGAGCATCTGGACTGAAAAATCAGATTTCAGATTTCAATCGCATTTGAAACCACCTCCCGATGTGGTTTGAATGAGATTCGGAAAAATCAGATTTCATGTGGTTTTTTTGCTGTCCAGACTATCAAAAACTCATCTGGATACAATCTGGATATGCAAAAAATCTGATTTTTAGTGGCAGTCTGAACAAGGCCTAAGTAGCCACACCCACCGTGACATCTCATTGGTCAATATTCAACTCCACATAGCTGTATATTAAATTTCAAATATGTTCTGATTGGCTGTTGATTCACGCAGTATTTCAGTTTCAGTTAGGACAGAAATTGTGTGCCTATTTAGGCAAGCTGTAAGAGAATATTCAGACTATCTTTTCTTGATTTCTCTCTTCTACTTGCCTCTCTTCCTCTTTACTGTGCCAGCAACGTGTTTATTTGCATGTGAATTATTTGCATTCTGGTGGCAGAAGAGAAAACACACTGCATGCCTGGTCTGTCATAGACATTGTGGAGGAATAAACAGGAAGAGGCAGGGAAAATACTTTTTCTGGGTTTGTGTCTGCTGTTGTTGCATTAAAGGAAGAAAAGTCCTCCTTCCTGTTGCTCACATTTGTAAAGTTTATATGGGCTCCTTGAAGAAGGAAGACACAGAGAGAATTAGCTACAGCTCTGCCTGTTGTGATGAAGACAATACACATTGGAGACTCTTTCGGGAGTCTAAGTGTGTTTGCATAACAATCTGTTCGCACAGCGCAGCCTGGGAATGCCTTGAGACAGCTGCACAGGGACTGCTTCCTAAACACAAGTGACATTGCCCTCCGTATAGAGACCTTCAGTTGATTATGTCAGATCAGTTGGGGTTAAACCCACACAATCCCACAAGCATGCGTGGCAGACGTAAGCTCTGAGATTTACTATCAAACAGCCATCTTGAGGATCCCATTTAATATAATGAGATGAATGAGAGTTTGTCTCAGTCAGTGGTTACTAAACAATTTACGGGACAGAAACGCTATTCAAGCAGCAACTGCCAAGGTAAAGTATTGCTAATCTGTTTACTCATGGTGAATTTTAAGATGAGTCAATTCAGAAACATTGAAGCATTTGTTCGGGATATCCTGAGGAAGAAGGGTGTGCAGAGCTAAATGCAGAAAACAGGAAAAATGCAGAGAATGCTGTATAGATGACTGAACAGGGAGTCAGCCAAGACAGATGGCTCTGGATTGTGTGTGTGTGTGTGTGTGTGTGTGTGTGTGTGTGTGTGTGTGTGTGTGTGTGTGTGTAGAGAGAGAGAGAGAGAGAGAGAGAGAGAGAGAGAGAGAGAGAGAGAGGTCAGGTTGAGTAGACTCAAAGAGTGAGGTTTTTATGATGACAATGGTTTGCATCATTCAGTGATTGCCATGTGTGAATGGAAATTTGCTGAATTTCAGGGGAAATACAGGCATGTGATGATTTTGGTTTAAATTTTGCAATATTATGTGTCTTCCATCAAACAAAAACACGGATTGATGGATCGATGGATGGATGGGTTGATTGGATGGGTGGATGGATGGATGGATGGATGGACTGACTATATACGTAGGTTTTTGATATAGCTATAGGACAAGTCCTGTTTTCAAGATCTTTTATTTCCCTCAACATTTTATTGCACTGATAAAACATTAACCAAACAATACAAATAAAACCCACACATGCTCATTCATTAAACCTCTTACTGGTATAAAGATCTCATCTCACAATAGCAAAATGGAAGCCAAAAGGGTTTATGGGTGTGTGTGGATCTTCTCAAGTCTTGGCCAACGGACATTATGACGTCACGCACCTCTAACCTCAAACAAACACCGCGCGTGGTGGCACAGAGCGCCTGTGAGAGGAGGGACTGACACAGAACACTATTGTGTCTCGCGCAGCCGGTGCGCGAGGTGCTGGTGTGGAGAGGCGCACGCAGCGGTTTGGAACACAAGTGGGATTTATTTCTGCACCACTTTGAGTCTACACGCATGTAACAGCTCCCAGCAACTGAATGCCAAACGGCTGGTATGTTTACTGCGTTTTTTATTTTGTTGCATCGGTGGGAAATGGTTAGCTTTCATTTGCAGCTCGCTGAAAGGGACTGTTGCGTGGGAGATTGTGTACCAGTAAGTCAAGTGGGAATGGCATGTTGATTGGATTTATGGTCTTAAAGCGTAGATTTGGACATTTAAATTGAAACTATGCTTAAGGGGAGTTCGCACTGGGCCCGTTCTTTCGTTTTAAAACAGCTTAAGGGAACGCAGTGTTCTCGACGCGTTTTTACAAGTTGACAACGAGACGCTCGTGGCGCAAGACGCGACGCAAACTTCAAAGATGTCCGTCTGTCGGACGTATGAGATTGATGTGTATGCATAAAGGGAGTTAAAATACGATGCGTTGTTGTATTTTAAAACATAGGGGCCTCGAGACACGTTTTTACAAGTTGAACTATTTTTACTTGACACGCCGTCTTAAAAACGCGACGCTCGCATTGCAAGACGCGACGAACATGCAGAGACAGCCGTCTGTTTGACGCTGGAAGGCATCCTGTGATAGGTTAGGTCGTTGTTCTGTGTCTCTAGATTTATGTCAGTGTAATATAATCTTGACAGTTTCAGAAAAGTTTGAGTGTTTTCCCAGTGTTTTGGGATGGGTTAGGGTTTGCGAATGTGACTGATTGTTCTGAATGTGAGAATCCCATAGGAGTAACGCGCGCGGAGCCAAACCGTCTGCACGCGCGTTGATAAACACTGAGCTCGAGAGGAATGCGTGTGTGTGTCGGTGCATACAGTTCATTCTCTCTCTCTCTCTCTCTCTCTCAAATGAGCTTTATTGGCATGACTGCATACCATGTACAATGTTGCCAAAGCATTCTGCAATAGTAGTAATATAATAATAATAATGTATTACATACTTAAAACAACATACAGGTAAGTGCACAAATTGTAAAGAGAAGTAAATACAGAGAGCAATGAGTAACAGTAAATTAAACTGACACTTTTAGTGTTTAGTGAGGGGTCACCCTCTCTCCCTTAGATCATGACAGGAGAACACATACTTTGCTGCTTAATCTATACATTCAGCTTTCTCTCCAAGAACATATGAGAGTTTCTCTATATTACTCATTCTGCTGAATTCAGGCAGTATCTGTTCTATGAGTGTAAAATATGTGTTTCCAACACACTCTCATGGCGAAATCGTCAGGATTCGTACGACTTTTCTAAATTTGGCTAATTCGTATGATATCGTGCGACTGCACTCGTTTGAATTCTTACGACTTTCATTACAGCCTATGATGTCGCTGGACATCGTTTCTATCTAATACACAACAATTACTTGCTTCTGGCACACACATTAGCTTCCTATCATGTTTACACACTCTACTGATTGGTTAAGTTTAGGTAAGGGGTTTGGGTAAGGGCATAATATTAATAAGTATGTCCTTAACAGCTCGTGCGTGGAACTTATGCTTATTTCCGCATTAGACATCCGGGAATTTGCACGTGATGAAGTCGTACGAATTTATACAAACAATATCGACCATACGAAATTGCCAACTCATAAATTATGTATGATTTTTCATGAGATCGGGTTGCACACACACACACACACACACCATGCTCTGATGGTTCATGTCCAGGCTATACATTATGCTGTGTAAACCTTCTCGTGAGTAGTTTAATACGCTGTCAGATGTCTCTATATAGAAATATACAGTTTTATGTGGTGTGAGTTTGGTATGTTTGTGTGAGAATTCCAAGATAACTGTGCCAATAAACATCTTGAACTTAAATATGGACCTTGGCATTAAGCCTCACCCACACCTATCATATTGCTTCAGAAGATATGGATTACTTGTATGCAGCCTTTATGTGCTTTTGGAGCTTCAAAATTGTGGTCACCATTCACTTGCATTGTTTGGACCTACAGGGCTGAAATATTCTTCTAAAAATCTTCATTTGAAGAAAGAAAGTCATACACATCTGGGATGGCACGAGGGTGAGTTAATGATGAGAAAATTTTCATTTTTGGGTGAACTATCCCTTTAAAGAAATGCAAATCTAGTTGCTTTTCGATGCACAAGCTGGGTGTCTGGGAAAGCATTACTCCAAAAAGTATGCAAAGATGCAATAATCAGCAGTGTTTAGTAAAAACTTTGTTATTACAATGTAACTGGCATGTGCATTAGCATATTAGCCATATTTATTGAAGGTCATTGCAGTAGATCTGTCTGTCACCATCAATGTCTTTGGCAAGCTGTGTTCTCATTCACTCACTGGCCCAACTGTGCCCTGGTCACAAAGATGGGTGATTGTTGACTACTCAGCAGGCACAAAGGGCTCTCGTTAGCACCCTGTGTGTGTGAACTGGCACCAGGATCAATGGCAGTGGGCTTGTGAAAAGCTGGACTCATTATGGACCTTGAGAGCTCGTCAGTCACCCGCTGGGAGATAGAGGGCCAATCCAGAGCGCAGATAGATGGACACTGCCTGTGTGGGGTCTGACTGTTCATTACCTTCCAACACTGATCTGAGACAACTAAAGCTGCCTCTGTTTTGCGGTTAAAGATATAGTGCACCCAAAATGAAAGTTATGTCAACATTTACTCACCTTCATGTCATTCCAAACCCATTTGCTGCATTTTACATGTGGAACACAAAAGTAGAAATTTCTGAGGAATCTTTATACAGCTTTATCCACACAGTGACAGTTAACTCTCAGAAAAAAAGCACTAAACTGTATGTTTTAAGGTACAACGGCCATCAGTGGGGTGGTCCCCTTGTTTTGGATACATATTTGTATGTGTTCTGCACCCTTAAAGAGACAAAAATACATGGGTTCTAAATAAAATTATTAATTAATTATATGTTTTTATACACAATTTATAATCATATTTAATCAAACTACACAATGATGATTCTAAGTCTTAATAGATATTACAATTTCATTTTCTGTTAATGCAAGATTTTCTGTAAAGCTGCTATTAGGGCTGGGCGATATGTCTTAAAAAATTACATCTCTAAATTTTTCAGCCTATTGACGATTTTCTCGATAATTTTGTATTTGCTCTAAAATGGCTCAAAAGTGTTGTTGTTGTTGTTGTTTTGTTTTTATATCAGAGGATCCATCATTTCATCCAAACAGCCATTGTAGCCAAGTATATTCAATATTTTAAAGACATGAAATAAAAGTCGAATAATACATTTTTCATTAAATAAACACAAGGGAGAATGAAATTCAATCATTTTCAGTGATATGCACTTTATATATATATATTTCATACATATATATTTCATAGTAGCTTAATAAATAGAATTATTTACCTTCAAATGTTTTTACAGGGCAAAGCTACTTAACTGACTTATTTTTGAAACCCCAGTTGAACATTGCATAATACTAAATTATTACTGTGGGACACATCAGGTTTATTATTATAATATAATGCTGAATTGTCATTATTATTCTGATTATTAGATTTACGTTATATAAAAGTAATATATTTAAGTCCTGTTTACTTCATCTTCACCTGGTGGCTTCTATTTTGTCACTGAAAGTGCTACAGTATTTACTTCAACTTCACATTTCGTTTTAAATTACTATTCGATATATCGCCCAGTCTTAGCTGCTTTGAAATGATGTGTGTTGTGAAAAGTGCTATACAAATAAAAATGACTTGACTTGACAAAAAAGGTACTGTACCTTTTCCCCAGAGAGAAACAAAATGGATAAATGTACCTTTTTTTTAATTGCAACAGACCATACATAAAAAGAGAGTACATAAAAGGGGATACATTCAACATTATAAAAAAATAATAATAATAATTATTATTATTTATCACACATTATACATATACAGTGAAATTCTTTTTTTTCACATATCCCAGCTAAACTGGGGTCAGAGTGCAGGGTCAGCCATGATACAGCACCCCTGGAGCAGATAGGGTCAAGGGCCTTGCTCAAGGGCCCAACAGTGGCATCTTGGTGGGGCTGGGGCTTGAACCCCTGACCTTCTGATCAGTAATCTAGAACTGCTGAGCCACCACTGCCCCAATTAATAATTCACCTTTCTTAATTATGCTATCTGATAGACAGTAGGGCTGCATCGTTACACAAAATTCAAGATTCAGTACGTACCTTGGTTTTGGGTCACAGTTCGGTACGGTTTTGGTACAGCAGGGAAAACAAAGAATCTTTAAAATATTTCTTTTTAAAACACAGTGGCTGATGGGCAACAGTTCTTATTGTGAAGTGCAATTATAATAATTATAACAAAATTAAGACATTAGCAGTGCAGATTTCTGGGTCTTTTGCCTTTCAGCTCTCCACTTGCACTTATCACTCAATTTTCAAGTTTTTTTTTTTTTCCAGGAAAATCAGAATATCCACATTATCAGAGGAGAGGGTGGGTCTTTTAGCACTGACTATGTTCCCTGCTGGACAATTACAGCACGTGCTTGTTTTTATAGAGCGGGCACTACAGAATTGCTGAAATGCGTTCTTGTAAGAACTTTATAATGGGGCTCAAGCACATTAGGCAGATGCTTAAATCCTGTGTTCTCGACGACTGAGTATGGTCGCATATCTGCAGTAGGGAGAGACTGCTTGAATGCACAGGCTGTTAATGATTTGCTCCCGTAAGCTCAAGTGACATGTGGTTGATGTCACCGCAAATGAGTTATCATGTTAGATGTGCTTCCTGAGACAGACCGACTTCGGTGAAACAGAGATGACACACAGCCTTCGTCCTGTTCACTACATGTTGCCCAGTATTACTGTAGTTTACTGCGAAACCATAATGCCCCCAAACAACAGATTTTAGAGGCGGTGGTGGGTCTTCAATCTTTGGCTTATTTAAGTCTGACATATTTATATTTTGTTTGGTTCCATCACAGTTGGGAAAAATAGCAAACTAGCTAGAATAGACTTCACATGCATTTATCTGATCCGCAGTTTCTAGTATACCGTGTGACGTTCTGTTCTATGTTTTGGTTCCGTGCGGTCCCGTGTTGCTCCTCAATCTTTTTTTTATTTTAGTTCTACGCGGTTTGTGTTGTTCGTTATATGTTATTTTAATATTGGTTTCACACATGCTAAGATATGTAATCATTCGTGTGTCTGCTTGTACCATACCAAAGGCCCTGTATCTGTTTGGTTCGACACAGATACATGTACCGTTGCAACTCTGATAGACAGATGTCCACGTACATCCTGTTGGACAAAACAACAGCCGAATATACCCAATTAATCCAGTCTAAAGGGACTCAGACCCCCGGACCCCCAACACGGCACACTGCCCCCAAGCAATCAGGGACCGCCCCCACCCTCCACGATATTTGTGCTTGGGTCCCTGCCCTAGCCCGAGCTGTAAAGAACTGCCCTCTGCTCCAAAGAGCACTGTAATATCCCTGGTTTTCCAGCATTCTCTGCACATCTTATTGCATCCCACCAGTGATGTTGAGATCCAGCTATAACACTCAGGACACGTGAGGGACTAATTTTAGTGCTCCTGTGCAGTTGTTATGTATTGTCAAGTCCCAGCTCTGTCACTCAAGGCAATTGAGGGACCCTTAAACAATCACACGAAAGGCCACTAACACTCACCAACCCCAAGTGAGCAATACACCACACCGAGAGCCAGGGGCCTGCAGATCGCCACCATTCCATCCCGCAGGACACACGCAAACACCCGCCAGGCAGCTTTTAATAGGCAGCACGTAAAAAGAAGATCTGATAGTTATTCAAAATTATATTTTGGGGAAAAAATACACATACACATATATACACATATAAATGAAGAAAGCAAAGAAAAGATCAATTTACAGTTGTCATATAACCATAATAGTTACTGTCATAATAATATCAACAATAATACTAATAATAATAGTAATAGAAAGCATAGTAGTGATAATAGGTTTATAAATGAGTAGGTGTTTGAAGAGGCAGGTAATGCAACTTTGAAAAGTACACAATACAATTATGTACCTAAAACGTATCACACATTTGAACAGAATTTCAACAAAGGTACCCTTGAGGTTACTGCCTTGCAGTGCCATGTGCCCTGTCTGCCAGCAGGTCATCCCCGTCTACCTGGATCAGGGGAGGGGACAAGGGGAGCAAAAAAAAAAAAAAAAGGTGGCACCTACACACCGTAACGGCGATCATGCCAAATTAACAAAATATTTAAAAAAAGAGGGAAAAGGCCAACATAGAGTGGTAGTGGGAGAGAGAGAGAGAGAGAGAGAGAGAGAGAAAAAAATAATAATTTACTTGCCGGTTCTCCGATACACCGTAGTCCAGTCCTCGGCCACTCCTCCACCCTCTAGTGGACGACAGCCGCACCTCCCCGGGTGGATCGGAGGCAGTCCTCCGGCCCCTGGTGGATGGAACGCCCCGCCGTGTTTTTGGTGGAAGGTAGAGGTCTCCTCCGCCCCTGGCAGCGGTAACCACTCCAGGTGGTTGGTTGGGAGCCCCTCCTCCCCTCACAGTCGGCGGCCGTTCCTCCGCTTCCAGGCGGTCTTGTTGTCTTTTGTGTCATGGTTTTAGTTTTAGTAAAAAAAATCATGTATATATCTTAACCGTAGCACTTTGTTCTGTAGAATTCCACTTTTGCAGGGCTAAAATAAGACTTTGTGTTTATTTTGGCGTTATTTTGCAGTACACAGCCTTTTTAAATCATCATGATCATTTCAACCTGCAAGGTTACAGCTCTGGTAAAATTTAATATCTTTTGCCATGGTGCTGGAGATTCAGTAGTGGCAGAGTGCCTCAGAAGCAGGTTGAGCTTCTGAGTTTTTATAATCTGACAAAAAAGTCACAACACTGTGTTATCTTTGCACAGAAACTAGTGTATTTTCGAACATATCCAATGCTTCGTTGCGAGGGGTTGCCATGGAGCAGTCAATGTAATCACCACTGTCGTTGTCACTCCATGTACCGCGACATTCTCAAAAGTCTATAAATACATTTTTAATGGCTGCCAAGCTGATCTCATTGCAGATGAAATCGATGATCAAGACAGCTTTGAGTCCCTGGAGGATATGTGACAGAACTGCACAAATGAATGTTATGAATAATGTAATCTTTCAGGCTAATCATGTCTCCATTAACTCTTCAAACTCTGCCTCACTGCATGGAGTGGGCATGTTAGACTGGGCTTTTAAAGACTGGTAATCATCTCTCTCCATATGCAGGAAAGCAAGAGTGCAAAATGTTTGCATCCTGTTTTGATCTGATCTTGTCTGTCTTGTGTATATTGGTGTCCCATAACTGTGCTCAACAAACTTTTTAAATGGGAAAGGTTCTACACTTTTAAAAATAAAGGTCATACAGTATTTCATCCCAGAATCAAAATAAATTGTACTTAATGAAAATGTACCGTAGTCTGTTTAGTCATCACAATTTATTTGCATTCTGACATTATTTATAAGACAAATAAACACCTCCCCATCTTCATTAATGTAATGCGGAAAAAAAACAAATATTGTAAAGTTGTTTATTTATTTAATAATAATTAATAATTATTCTAGTAATGATAATCTAATCAGAATTACGATTGAGAATAATAGGAATTTTAGAAGAAAAACAATTGTTTTGTTTTTTTGGCCATTTAGATGTTTACTTATTTATTTAAGAAATATTTATTCTAGTAATGATAATTTAATTAGAATTACCATTGAGAATAATGAGAATTTAAAAAGAAAAACAAAATTGTCCATTTATTTATTTTATTTATTTATTAAAATTCGGAATTCCAGTAATAATAATCTAATTAGAATTACCATTGAGAGTAATAAGAATTTAAAAAGAAAAACACCATTTTTATTTGTCCAATTTTTTTGTCCATTTATACATATTTATAAATAGTTATTTCTGTAGTGATAATCTAATCAGGATGATTTTTTTTTTTAAATTTATATATATATATATATATATATATATATATATATATATATATATATATATATATATATATATATATATATATATAAAATGAAAAGCAAAAATGTCCATGCACATTAATCTAATAAGGGGTATGGAAATTTGTTTAAATGTCATGAATATAATGTCACAATGCTAAAAATCTTTATTGTCCTAAAAATAAAATTTATTTTGATTTAAAGGTGAAATGTGACCTGGACATGTTTTCGTGAGATTCACCCTTGTTCTTCCGAATGTGCCGAACATGGGATTTATGAGACGATACCGATTTTATAGGGGGAAAATTCACCAATTACCAATATGGTGGCCGATAAAGTTACTTTTTGAGCTGGTCTCACTGAAATTGGTGGTATTCTTTTGACTGGATTTGCTAGAACCCTGGCTTATCTTTGCTTTGCAGGTATTGCAGACAACTACATCACCATCTTTGGAGAAGTAGTCCCACACCTTACTGCCCATTCACTGTCACTTTTAGCCATCTGTAGGTGACAGAGGAAAGAACATTTTATTTAAGCTTGGCATTTTTAAGATAGGTATTTTTTTAATTTAGAGATAGTTCATTTTAATTGATCATATATTTTACACTTAAATATTGATCTGAAAATTAACTAGTAACTATAGCTGTTAAAAAAAAATGCAGTGGAAAAAGTACAATATTTCCCTCTGAAATGTAGTGGAGTGGAAGTATAAAGTAATAGAAAATGCCATGGTAATAATCAAGTAAAGTACAAGTACCTCTATATTGTACTAAAGTACAGTTTTCTTGCTTATCAAAACATCATCATTATTTCTTTGTTAATGTATAACAAAACAGTCACAAACAATAACTCATGGTTCACTGCTGCCGAGTCAAGAGATAAACAGTGGCAGCGGTGTTACACTGTATTCTGCTATACAAGTTCAGGGGAAACTTTCAGTGATGGAAAACGAGACTTTTAAATATTACATTTTGTAAATGCAACGACTGGAATTGTTCGGTTGAAGGGTTTCCCAAACTGAATCCTGAACAAAACAGTTTGGTGAATACATGTTTACACATTAGCTTCCACTCAGCTGACAAAGGTATGAAAATAGCTACGTGTTTAGCTAGTTAGCTATAAGCTCGTTGTCACGGAGACTAAAAGATGGACATTGTTTATTTACTTTCCAGCATTGCGTCTCACCAACTAGGTAACAACGTAGCATGAAATGAACACTCAACAGACACAATCCACCACCACACCGTTATCTGTTGAGCTGCAAAATGCTCTGATGCTTACCTTTCAATCTGCAACGTTACTGACTGCACTGACAAACTATAGCTGGCTAACAGCAAACAGATGTGATAAACATGAGTGACAGGGTTAACGTTATATTAATTATGTTGTAAAGGGAAAATGATGGGGTCATTGTTTAATAACTTTCCAGTATGTATTTCACAAACTAGTTAGCAACTTACCGTGAAGACACCACTTAACTCCGCACTGTCTGCAGAACCACCGTCAACTCAGCTCTGTAAACAATGGAGTCGGACAAACTACGTTATGACACCAATTCTAAATCACCCCAAGCATTGTTTTCTGCATTATATGTTCTGAATTTTTTTTTTCCATATCTGTGCATATTGGAAAACATATACGCCAATACAATATATCTGTGAAAGGCTAATATCGGTCAACCGATAAATCGAAATCCTATAGGCTAATGAAACATCAGAACATTATTTATCTTCCAAGAACCAGAGAGCCAACTCAATAACCCTACAGGCTTCTTTGCTAAGCCTAAGGTTCTTTAAAGAACCATTAAAGAACCTTTTATTTGAACACTTCCTACCAACAAAGTCCTCATTTAAATTTCTCTCAAACAACCTGTGCATGCTGTTCTCACAGACAGGACAGACACCTCCTCCTGCACTAGCAGACTAAACATGTGACATCACCACAGAAGGGTACACACATCCACAGACACACCCACGGTCTGCACTCCTCATCTGTTTAGCCCCAGCTCCCCTCACAGATGTCAGCACACCTGCATTTTGGAAATGATAGCCCTGACTTCAGGGTTAATGACAGATCAGAGTTTTATAACACAAAAGCATGTACTGCCACTCATCTTTAATGACAGAGGCCTAATTGGTTGTTGACAAGTGGTTTGTTGAAATGTGTGAGTGGGAAAATAGCTCCATATGTCATTGCTGTTGTGGAGGACAGGTTTGGTGGCACAAGGAGGAAGCTTTGAGAAATTTTCTGTGAGTGATGGTTTTTGAATGATAAATATTATAGTTACAATTTCACACTTTTGTTATTAAAATGTTTATTAGAAACCAGAATATAGAAGGATTCTTAATACAAAATTGCATAATTGAAGCTGATGTTCCCAAGGCAGATGGGGAAAGTTCAGGAAACCTGTTTCAGAACAGTCATTATTTTTTTAATTCTATTTTGGCGATTCTTGTGGTGCAGAAATTACACACTTGACATTTAAACTTAACCATCAACTGACCAGTAATATCAATGTTCTCTTTATAGGGGGCGACAGGGAGCGGATGACATCCAACCATGAGACATACCTACTTATGGCCAGTACACAGAATGACATGGAGGATTGGGTGAAGAGCATCCGCAGGGTGATATGGGCTCCGTTTGGAGGAGGTGAGTTCAGTCATTAGGTCACAGAATAAGTCAGCTTTGGTTAATGGTTAGAAACAGGTTGGTCACAGTTTAACTTTGGTTCACACTCACAACCTAAGCATTGCTATACATTATACTGCTGTATAGAGCCACACTCTAATCAGTCACACAAGCTGAATAATGTTTGAACCTCTACTGTCAACATTAAAGGAATAATTCATCCAAATATGAAAATCCTTCCATAATTTATTCATCCTCATTTCATTGTAAACACATATGACTTTCTTTCTTATGCAAAAAACACAAGAAAATGTTCATAAGATGCATGTTCAGGAAATAACTTTAAACAATGCTAATTAACAACAATGCTAAAAAATAGGCTTCACTTGAGACTAAGAGAATTGAAGAGACATAGAGTTATTTTTGGCATTAAAAATGTCAATTAAATTGAGCAAATACAGTTACATTCATCTTGCATTCGGCGCTTTATAACCGCTAAATGTGCTTCTCATCTTACACGTGCATCTGTGTTTCACGTCTCTGGAGCACGCAAAGCACGTGAATGCAGCAGGCTTCGTGATATTTGTACTCCAGAGACAAGAGAGCGCAATCCCTCGTTCTACTCAAAACTTCGGAACTTACGGGTACCATTTAAATTCTACTGATTTTTTTTTTTTTTTACTTTTAAGCGATATGGAGGAAATCAAACAGCTAGATAGCCCAACAGTCTAACCACCACTGATGAGGAAAAGAGCTAATACATTCACCAAAATATAGGCTTTTAAAACTAAACATTATCACCTTTACTAAAATTCTGTTCGGATGATAATAGATATTAGGAAACAATCAGGCCATGTTTGCATTCAGATATTTATATCTGTATAGAGATGACTTAAATCATTATGGTTTTATTTTCACTGGATATTTTTTTACTTACATATTATATTCTTTGTTGCATTACTTAGAGAAGATGTTGAGTTTCTTGAGGAAAGTTTATAATAATAATAATTATAATAATAATATTGGCCAACAACATATCAGACTGAAATGTGGCATAATGTGAAATGTAGTATTATGGTAATACAAAGGAGAGGTATTTTTGTTTGCTTGTTTTTTTACACTTTGAAAATGTTCATAGATTTCCAAATAAAGAGGCATTTAAAAAGAGTATATTTAATTCAATATTTAATTCACTGACTGGGTTTTCCAAAAATAAACTTTAAAATATGGTTATTTAATATATAAACCCGTTTTTATTGATTTTCCAGAAGGAAAAAAAAAAACGAAATCATGATATATGTCATTATCGTGATATAAAATTTTTCATGTCGTGATGTGAGATTTTGGTTATATTGCCCACCCCTACTAAATACAAGCTTTTCTCATTGTGCTCATGAACGTGCAATTTTCTTTAAAAAGAAAAGCAAAAATCGAGGTTACAGTAAGGAGTTTACAATGGAATTGAATGGAACCAATCCATAAGCGTTGAAATACTGTTTTTACAGCCCATAGGAGGTAAACAATATGTGTGTGTTAACATGAAGCAAAGAACCACTGATTTAAGTGATCCTTCATTGACTTTTAGTTTAATTAGACAAAATACCATCATGTAGTTTAGATGTTGCTTTTCTAAAAAAAAAAAACTTTCAGAATCCTGGAGAGAAACTTTGTCTCTTGCACCACAGTATTGAGCTCACGATATTGAGTTTCCTTTTTAATCAACTCTCATTGTGAGCTGCGTAATTACTGTTTGTTATCCACTTGTCTCTCTCACTGTGTAATGAGTGATCTTGTTCATTGCTGTGTGGGTGTGTTTGCAGGTGTACTCATTTATTCACACTTATCTCATTAGGTTATCCACTCCTAGGGTTGTGATTAAGTTGCTTTAACATACTGTGGTTTAAAGTTTGCTCTCCGGTCTGTAAGAATGGCTCATTCTTGTGTGGCCATCTAAATAATTCACTGTTTGGGCAGAGTGGTCAGAAATAAACATTCATCCACAATAATAAAGTGGAGATGTAACCCTGCGAGACAGACAGATTTAGGCTTGGAGAGGCAAGCATAAGGTGTTCTGGATTCCGCAGCTTGTACTTAGACAAGTTGCATCAACTTTCGGCATTCGGGTTTGGCTTAATTTGAGATATCTTTTTTGCAATTGCTTGTAAACAGATGGTAGAAATGTTGTTTGTGTGTTCACTATTGTTGATCTGTGATTAAAGGAATATTCCAGGTTCAATACAAGTTAAGCTCATTCAACAGCCTTTGTGGTATGTTGATTCCACAAAAATATATTTCGACTGGTCCCTTCTTTTCTTAAAAAAAAGGTGCAAACATTGAGGTTACAGTGAGACTCTTAAAATGAAAGTGAATGGGGCAACATTTTTAAATACTCACTTTTTCAAAATTACAGCCACAAGACAAACAATGTGAGATAACATGATTTTAGTGTGATAAAGTCTCTTACTATCCTTTTCTGTGTAAAGTTAAATCCAATTTTACAACTTCACAGCCATGATGATGTAACACCGTAAACCCCAATTTAAACAACTTTACAGCTCAAATAATACATAGGGTGAGAATCCCCCTACACACTTAAGGCTGTGTGTTCTAATTTGTTTTGTTTTGCGTTTTTAGGGTCTTCTTGAATCAGGAGGCAAATATTACCTAAATATTTAATTAATCAAAAGTTACTTTGTACAGTTATTTGAAATAGATAATTGTGCTACATTTTTTGCTACATTGTGCTAAATTGTGTGTTGTTTGGTGTAGCTTCTAATAATGGTTTTAGACAGTCTTAACCCTTACATCTTACTATGTGAACTCAATTGGTTCACTGCGTTTTGACAAATGGAGACGTTGTTACAATTTTGGTTGACATTCCTGTATGTGTCGCCACACCAGGCACACGAAGACATTCATATCTCAGTGTGTGCGAATGTTGCCAAAAGAATTGCGATACCTCAGGAATGCATCTTTTGTTCACATTTGTGGTTGTGAAAGTTAAGTTCCCTCCCACAGTCACCTGATTTATCCCACGGGTTAAAGGTCAGTGAGTCAAACAGTGTACAATATCTTCATTGTAGGGATTCCGTGGTGTTTCAAGGCCACCCAGTTGCCATGCTCATGTGTTCTACTCTACACTCAAATATCCTTGACCTTTAACATCTCAGTCTTAGATTTGATTTGCGTTTGTGTATCCTGCTGCAAGCTGCTGATATTTCGTTAGATCTCAGCCATTCTTTAGCACCATATCAGATAAAGGTTGATTTTGCTTCAAAAGTCAATTTTTAAACAATGCTGACTCTGTATTCTGCTTGCATCGCTTCTCAATGCGTTCAGCCAACTTTCAAAGACTTTCTCAGCTTTTCAACTGTGACATTTAAGTGTCTTCTTTGTGGTTAATAGAGTATTGACTGTCTCTTTGTTTCTGAGGCAGCAGTGTGATCAAGAAAATACTTGATGCTGATACATCCAAGAGAATAAGATCACATAATTGTTGAAAGTTCACCAATTGAAGAATATTTTTTGTATAGGATCCAAATATAATGCTAGCTATATGCACTGCTAAAATGGCAAAGATCAAGTGTAAGAGTCTCCTTTTTACACCTCATCCTGACTAGGCACGACGTGGCCATTTTCCAGCAATTTTTTCAAGAAACACTTCTGGAAGCATAATACTAAAAAAAGTGAAATCACAGCCAAATAGAACACATTTCTTGTTTAATATACAGCTGTGTAGAATGAGATTTTGGAAGCATGATATTAACTTGTGGGCAGAGCTAAAAAAAAAAAAAAAGAAGGAAAAGTAGAAACCAAGCGACCGACAAAATATCTTGTTGTGCATCATTTGTAACGGTTATGGCTGGTTCAGAGTAAAACTCACTTTATCACCACTTGCCTGGTAAAGACACTTCAAGCCTTGGTTAAAGTTTTTACTAGTCTCGCATAGCCAGACTTTTCAGACTGATCGCACTGTGAATTAGGTCTAAAGTTTTGCTGCTGAAATCAGTCAGTGCTTATGGAAATTAGAATCACTTCCCCCAGTGGCTGAAGCTGGAAGTGTTGTTGAACATATGGGCATGTGGGAGCTCCAGTTTCCAGGTGAAATCTCTACAGTGTTGTGCCAAAAGCGTAAATGATTGTAAATGATCCAGTCAACAGTATCAGTAGCTTTACAGGGAAAGGTGAACACAGTTGAACTGATGGCACTTCTCAGTAATTCACAGAATGGGGTTGATTTCAGGGTACATGAACTTTCAAAAGCAACATGCTGATTTCCTGTGTGATCATGCTGGACTTTTGACTATCGACATAAAGTCTGGTCCACTTCGCAGCCTATTCTGGCCTAAAACTGCCCACTTAGACAGGAAAAGTCTGTCATAGATGTAAAGCTATCAACCTCTTTTCTGTTTGTTTTTACATGCTGTTCAGGGGCTGGTTTATCTGAAATAATTGATACCACAATAATAGACAATAATAAAAATCAGTATAATTCAAATTGTTGAATAGCAGTGTCAGTCCACAACTAGCTGAACTGAAAAGAAGCCACCTGAGGCTAAGACTATATTTCATCCATCCATCCATCTATCTTCTATAGCTGCTTGTACTATGCAGGGTCGCAGGTTTAGACTAGATTCTACCAACCCAAATGAGTTAAACAGAGCCTCAAGCCATGGTCTCTCAAATCAGGACTTTTAATGAAGTCTCATATTTGCTGCTGTTAAAATGTCTAATCTCCTACTTAACTTTGCGAGAGCTAAGGCTGCTGTGTTTTACTGTATAAGGCCTAATTTCTTTTAAATTAAAATGCCTCAGAGCTCATAAAAATGTAAAGTTTACTGTACATGTTTGATTTATAAAGGTCTGTTTCATTTGTTAATCCTTGCCTG
The DNA here is from genome assembly GCF_019703515.2 of Myxocyprinus asiaticus. Taxonomy (NCBI): domain Eukaryota; kingdom Metazoa; phylum Chordata; class Actinopteri; order Cypriniformes; family Catostomidae; genus Myxocyprinus; species Myxocyprinus asiaticus. The sequence goes on from NC_059383.1 coordinate 34,436,944, forward strand.
AAGGCTTAATAATACAAAGGATATTCATTAAGAATGCAAAGGGTTCCTTATGTTCTATTCAGGAAGATTAAAAAAAATAAATCCTTTTGCCTTTAATCTTGTGAGATTTTCAATGAACTAGAGAACCTTCTTGGGTGAGAGTCATTTGCCCACAGCTATTGTGGAGCTGTGTGTGGAGTGCTGTTTTTGAAAGCACTTCCACAAAACATGGCAGTGTGAACTGCAGGAATGAGTGTAGAGGGCTGGGAACAGCCACAACAGATGATTACACAGCTAATCAGCTTAGCAACTTTTTGAAAGCTAACCTTGGGAGAATGGGGGGTAGACTGCCCTGTTGTACTCTCTCTGCTCTGGAGTTCAGGCTAAGTCTGAGCTTCAAATGGATGGAGCACTCTGTCTCCTCCCCTCTGAATCCAAACATCCTTAAAGAAGAGAAAGGACTCTGCCTCCAGACTGGATTTCTAACTGGAATATGCTTTAAGACTGAGAGGAGCAGGGAATATACAATGTACAATAAATTATACAGAATTTATAGCAAATTATGTCTAAATTGTGTCTAAATTATTTTATTTAAGAAGAGAAGACATTGAAGGTACATGATGAGACGAGACGAGAAGACCTCAAAGGTGTGTGAGTCAGTGAGAAGAGACAAGAAGAGAAGAGACTAGGCGAAAAGAGACGAGATAAAGAATAGAAGACCTCAAACATAAGAGACTGAGAAAACCTCAAATGTGTAAGACAATAACGAGACAAGAGAAGAGACAAGACAACCAAAGAGAAGACGTCAAATGTATGAAATGAGAAGACCTCAAACTTGCAAGACAGTGAGAAAAGAAATGGCTAAACGTGAAGAAATGAGACAACTAAGAAGAGACCGCAAAGGTATGAGATGAGAAGAGACAAGAAAACCTCTTGTGCAAGACAGTAATGAGACAAGAGAAGAGACGAGACAATCATAGATGATCAGAGAAGATGTTGAAGATATAAAATGAGATGAGATTAGACAAGAAGAAACAAGACACTTAAACAAGGGAAGACCTCAAAAGTATGAGATGAGATGAGAAAAACTCGTGCATTCAAGATAGTGAGAGGAGAAGAGACTAAAAATAAAGAAATGATACAATTATAGAAGTGACCTCATGGGTATGAGATGAGAAGCGACAAGAAATCCTCTTGTGCAAGACGGTAATGAGACAAGAGAAGAGATGAGACAATCATAGATGATCAGAGAAGACATGGAAGGTATGAGATGAGATGAGACTAGACGAGAAGAAACAAGACAAAAAAGAGAAGACCTCAAAAGTATGAGATGAGATGAGATGAGATGAGATGAGATGAGAACACCTCAAACTTGCAAGACAGAGAGAAGAGAAGAGACTAAACATGAAGAAATTAGACGATCAAAGAAGAGACCTCAAAAAATGAGACAATCAAAGAAGAGGCCTCAAAGGTATGAGATGAGAAAAGAGGAGAAGAGCTCAAACGTGCAAGACAGAAAAAAGAGAAGAGACTAGACAAAACGAAGCGAGCCCATTAAAAAAATAGAAGACCTCAAAGATACTGTATGATATGATATATGATAGGAGATGAGATAACCTCAAAGTTGTAAGACAGAAATGAGACAAGAGAAGAGACGAGACAATACAAGACAATCAAAAAGTCGAGTCGAGAAGACCTCAAATATGCAAGATGTTGAGAAGAGACTTTAAGACCTCAAAGGTGCATGACAGTAAAAAAAGACAAGAAGAGACAGGACAGGAACATAATCTGTGTGTAGAGCTGGTCTGTCTGCTGCTTATATTTGATTTTCTGTAGGATAAGAGACACAATAGAGCACTGTGTGTGAATACATGGGGTCGGCAGAAAAGCCTTGGCAACTTTGTGAAGGAATAATAGGAGTGTGTGTTTCCAATGCTGTTAATTGCCTGCCATTCTGCAACCTGAGAGCGAAGTACAGTCAAAGTCGTGGAGGCACTCTGCCTAAGTGAACCCAGAAGGCAAAATTAACTCAAACATGATATTAAAGTCCTCAGGAATCCTTTTACAAAGAAACAGTGATTTTAAAGCAAATGCTTACAAGAGCTTCAGACATGCCAATCCAAGAACTCACAAGGTATAAGCCAGGGCAACTCACTGAAGGGAGAAGAAATCCATCAAGAGATGATGTTTGGCTGGAAAGACAAGACAAACTTTTCTAAAAAATAAGAAACAGAGGAACTAATGTGATAGCTCCTGTATAAATTGTCACCAGTTCAAGCCAAGCGATGTCTACATTCCATTTCTGTTAGATTTGTTCCTATGTTATAGCCAAAGCACGGCCTTACACCTGTGTGGTCACCATTTATAACAGACATTGCTTGTCCAGAGATCTATGATGGGATTTCTGTTTATTCACCCACACAGGAGCACTCAACATTCCTTTTCTGGGAATGAAGGACCTAAACAACAAAGACTGAATGCTGGAAAGCTGAAACATGTAAGCTGTTTCATATTGGAACATTGTAAACGTTTTTATAGAAAATGACCAAATTGACACAGAAGAAAGATTTTAGCATCCTGAGATAGTTTTATATGGTTTGAATGAATAAATGAATGAACATTACATTTATATAGTTTCTGAGTGTTTCTGACACTACACTCATAGCGCTTTACACAGTGAACAAGACAGTTTGAGTGCATTTAAATATCCAAAGCGATTCAAGGAATAACCTTTGTTTTGATCACTCTATGCATTCCCTGTGAATTTGAACCCAGGCTTTTGAACTCCTATCCAGAACTTGAGGAGAAGGTTTTGGATGTGTTTCACTTGTTGTCTTTGCCATCTCAGTAGTCCCTACTTGGCTGTAGTGTGACTGAACTCAGTGTTGAAGATGATGAAAGGCAGACAGTTCAGATGCGCCATGTTGGATCCTTTGTTTTACTGCAGTTTCATGCACAGAAGTTTCTTCCGTAAAGTAAGAACTTGCTTCAGCTTCAAACATGGTAAGACATTTTTAAAAAACATGAGAATGCCTAACACATTATTTCAGAGAGTATGTTAGAAAAATGTCAAATACAGTAGTACATTTGTCTCTCACTGTCTCTCCATGTTTATATTCTTTATATATACAAATACTTTATACACTGTATATATATATATATATATATATATAAATATTAGGGCTGACGATTTAACGTGTTAATTTAGTGCGATTAATTATATAAAAAACAGTGCGTTAAAAAAATGTACGCAATTAATGCCCCCTGACGCATATGGAAATTCCATAATAAAAGTATGCATTTCCCTACCATATGTGCAATTCAAGCCTGAAGTACATGTGTTTTAGTCGCGTCAGTATGTGGCAGCATGCCTCAACAAAGTTAGGCTTCTCTTAGTTAGGAGAAAGCTCAACAGAATACAGGAATCTTGAGACGCAATTTTCAAAGTTTCTACTACTTTTAACTTGACACAGTGTCCTAAAAATGTGGTGTTTATGATGCTAAATACCAGTGAGATGCTCCAAACGCGTCTGTCTGAGGCACGCACATGTACACAGAAGGACAATTAAAAATAGTGCAGACGGGACCAGGGGCGTAGATTCCAGGGGGATGGGGGGGTGGTAACCCCTCCAGTAATCAAAACAAGCAATTACAATCACCTCAATATTTATAGCATGGGCAATGGAAACATGTAAATGCTTCACGCTGCAACCACTGATATGTATACAGTATATAGAACTGGATCGCTGATGCAACGGTAAACTGCCAGTAGGAGGTGAAGCCACCGGAACTGTTTGAGCGGCCATCTTGGTATGCCCAAACTCTCATAGAGCATCAATGACTGACAGGCGAAAACACCCCCATTTCACCGTGTCCGACCTGCGCATACGACAGTTGCATTTCGCCATCTAGTGACAGTCATGTTTAATTTTTAATTTGCTCATTATGGATAATATGTCAGAGCATTCAGTCTACCAATGCAGCACAACAATCACCAAAGGAAGTGGCAAAACTGTCCACACATTGTAATGTAAGTAGGAAAAGCTATAATATATGCTTGTTTAAGGTGACTGTACATACTTAATCCGAAAGGGACTTTAAAAAAGTCAGACCGGGATTTCTAAATTGCCTTAAATGCCAGAGATTTGCTTGTTTTAATATTGAAGTGCTCTCTGTAGTCATACATGGATACATGTCATAAATATGTGTTCGTTTGCTATTTAAACCTAGCGTATCAGTTTAATTTGAACCAACTTTGCTTTGTGAGTCTCCCTCTCTGCACGCCCGCTGCACGTGATAGAGGGAGAGAGAGAGCGCGTGCTCTTATTCAAGTGACCGCAAGAACAAGGCACTTTTTGATGAAAACATAAAACAAGTAATTCTGAAAAAAACACTTTGATGTTCACAGTAAATACATCTGAAAATGTCTGTATCAGTTTCAGTGAACTTGTTTACATTCAGCCTGTCTGTAAGCTGAAGAAGTTTGTTGGATACTGTTTGATTTAGATATGCATAACTCACTCGGTCTTTCAAGAAACAGGAAAAATTCTAGACTTTAAATAAATAAATAAATACATGTGTTGGATGTTTGCGTTGTAGGGATGAACATGCAGATTTCAGATATAAAATCAGTGATTGAATGACTATATTTACTCGCTGAAATGAGATGATTTCCTATTAAGTCAGTAGGGACATTGGAATGTTTCGGCATAGCAATATGGTGGTGCAGTGGCTACACTGTTTTGACGTCATGAGCAATCCAGTACTATGTTATATATCAGTGGCTGCAACCCCTCCACTGTTCAAATCAAATCTATGCCCTTGGACGGGATGCAAGAACATGTACTGTGAGAACTGGACACATTGACAAACTCAGTGCATGACAGATTGCTGTCAACTGTAGGCTTGTTCAGTGATATGAGAATAAAACAAACAATATATTCAGTTCTTAAGCCACTTTTTGTATTGTCTAATCAATGCTTTATTCATCTGCCACAATTAGTGATGGGGAGTCGACTCCAAAAGTGTCGATTCCTCGACTCTGACTCGTCCTAGAATCGAAGTCGACTTTGATACAGGAATCGATTCTTTTGTTCGATTTCCGTAACTTTATGAACAAGATGTTGTGATTGGCTCAAATTAATGAATTGGCGTTCTTAAGAACTAGTCACATCCTCTACAAACACCTGTTGGTCATTCATCATGTGCGTTTGAGCGAGAGATAATGTGCGTGCATGCAAAAGAAAGAGAGGGTGTGACAGATTTTAAAACTTTCGGAAGTTTATGTAGTATTACATCAATGCAAGGGACAGTGTTTGGAGAAGTGGATTCTCCCAATTTGTCTAGTTTCTATATGACAATGAAATTATTTCCAACCCAGCCTGTTTCTTGTTATTTTCCCTCTTAAAATTGGATATGAGCAGCAACTAGGGAATGACATTGTTACCAGTCATTTTAAGGTAAAGTTATGCAATGTCTCTAATTTGAACAATACTAAAAGTGCACTGTTATAATAGCAGGAGTTTATGTCTTCATGTCACACATTTTAAAAACTCTTAAGAGAACATGAAAACTAAATTTAGTGTGCGATTAAAGACTGCAATCTTCACAGGGCCATCGCCAGAACATATGTAATAGGAAATACTGTTAATTTACAGGTAAGCTAGTGATATTTTATCAAAGCAATAACCAGACCAATATATCTTAATTAAACCCACTGCTGTTTGATCCGTTGTGGTCGAGACTATTTTAAATTTTCACTATACTTTCCATTAAAAAAAGTGATTTCACACACAATACTGTGCATTCCATTTAAAAACAACAGTCCAAATTAATTATTTTTTATTTTGTTACGTCTCCATAATATGCCTATTAATAGTTATTGAAGTGAAGAAAATATGTGTGATTTGTTTTTCCATCAGCATGGAAGCCATCTAGACTAAAGTAAGCTTTTCCCGTCCCACTAACTTTAGTGTATGGATCTGGGTAGAAGAAACTGACCAGCAGTTACAGAAAAACTTCAGCTTTATCACGGAGTGGCAGTCGGACACAATAAGCAGTGGACTGAGTGAGCTATATACGAGTGAAAATTAAACTATGATTTTTATAATTCTGTTGATTTTCCGCTCATGCCTGACAAGCAGTTTTGGGGGGGTGAAAATATGTCACTTGGGAAGGCACTGCCCATTAATGGCGATCCCTGGTGACAGCCCTGAATTTTGAAACTATCTTGATTGAAAATAAATTTGACAGCTGGAGACGGGAATCGGAGCCGACTCCAAAAAACTTGAAATCGAACACCCCTAGCCACAATAATGTAATTTATTTCAAACTGAATTTTAATCTGTATCATATCATTGTAGGCCCTACATAATATATTTATAAATCTTTGAATAATTCTGCATTATTTATATGAATTGTCTTTATTTGGGGGCCTTCCTCAGCAAATAATGATGTATGCGATTAATTGCGATTAAGTTTATTAATTAATGAACATGTCATGTAATAAATTAGATTAAACATATTAATCAGTTGACAGCCCTAATAAATAAATTTATATATTTTAAATATATATATACAGTTGTGCTCAGAAATTTGCACACCCTTGGAGAATTGGTAATATATGTACCATTTTTAAAGAAAACATGAGTGAGCAGGCAAAACACATTTCTTTTATTTCTTTATATACAACTGTAGGTTATAACAGAATGGCACAATCATAAAACAAAACATGGCAACAAAGAAAAATTAAATGACCCCTGTTCAAAAGTCTGCATACCCTTAGTTCTTAATACTGTGTATTGCCCCCTTTAGCATCAATGACAGCATGCAGTCTTTTGTAATAGTTGTCTATGAGGCCACAAATTCTTGCAGGTGGTATAGCTGCCCATTTTTCTTGGAAAATGCCTCCAGGTCATGCAAAGTCTTTGGTCGTCTTGCATGAATCGCACGTTTGAGATTTCCCCAGAGTGGCTCGATGATATTAAGGTCAGGAGACTGTGATGGCCACTCCAGAACCTTCACCTTTTTCTGCTTTAACCACTGGAGGGTCAACTTGGCCTTGTGCTTAGGGTCATTGTCGTGCTGGAAAGTCCAAGAGCGTCCCATGTGCAGCTTTTGTGCAGAAGAATGCAAATTGTCTGCCAGTATTTTCTGATAGCAAGCTGAATTCATCTTGCCATCAATTTTCACAAGATTCCCCGTGCCTTTAGAGCTCACACACCCCCAAAACATCAGTGAGCCACCACCATGCTTCACAGTGGGGATGGTATTCTTTTCACTATAGGCCTTGTTGACCCCTCTCCAAACATAGCGCTTATGGTTGTGACCATAAAGCTCTATTTTGATCTCGCCACTCCAAATTACAGTGTGCCAGAAGCTGTGAGGCATGTCAAGGTGTTGTCGGGCATATTGTAACTGGGCCTTTTTGTGGCATTGGTGCAGTAAAGGCTTCTTTCTGGCAACTCGACCATGCAGCTCATTTTTGTTCAAGTATTGTCATATTGTGCTCCTTGAAACAACCACACCGTCTTTTTCCAGAGCAGCCTGTATTTCTCCTAAGGTTACCTGTGGGTTTTTCTTTGTATCCCGAACAATTCTTCTGGCAGTTGTGGCTGAAATATTTCTTGGTCTACCTGACCTTGACTTGGTATCAAGAGATCCCCGAATTTTCCACTTCTTAATAAGTGATTGAACAGTACTGACTGGCATTTTCAAGGATTTGGATATCTTTTTATATTCTTTTCCATATTTATATAGTTCCATTACCTTGTTACGCAGGTCTTTTGACAGTTCTTTTTTGCTCCCCATGGCTCAGTATCTAGCCTGCTCAGTGCATCCACGTGAGAGCTTACAGTCTCATTGACTATTTATACACAGACACTAATTGCAATTTAAAAAGCCACAGGTGTGGGAAATTAAATTTTAATTGCCATTTAAACCTGTGTGTGTCACCTTGTGTGTCTGTAACAAGGCCAAACATTCAAGGGTATGTAAAGGGTGATTTCTGTTATCATTATGATTTAAAAAGGAGCCAAACAACTATGTGATAATAAATGGCTTCATATGATCACTATCCTTAAATAAAAGACTTCTTTTAGAATTTCTGCCAGGGTATGCAAACTTTTGAGCACAACTGTATATGGGGGGTGGGGGGGGAGTGGCACGTTCCCTTGTCAGCCCTATCACAACCACTAAAACAAAATCGACGCCTCTCTTTAAATCTATGCCTGAATTAAGCAACTTATTATAGGCTTTTCAGCAAAATTTTACAAGTAAAACCATTATGAAGCTGTTCTGTATTAGATAGTTGTACATTTTTATAGAATGTCTTTGTAAAGTATGGCACAATGAGCACTGCATGTCACAGGTTTGGTACAGAGTGTGTTTTTGCTCAGGTGACAGAAGGGTCTGCCCAATAGACATACATTTTGCTCTGTAAGAACATAAATTAGAGGGAACACTGCAGCTAACTCCATATTTAAGCTTAAGCAGGAAGGAGTGGTAAAACCCTTCCTGTCTTCAGGGCTTAGTTGAATTTGTACCATCTCGTACTTCATGTCTGCATCCGCAGATCCGTAAAGCTCCACCGATCCAAAACTTCCAGGAAGTCTGCCCTAATCCCCACTCATATGCATGCCACATGTGAATCACGCTTGTTTTAAGCCCCAGTGATGCAGACAAAAGACCAGTGAAGGAAAGGGAGGGTACGATTTTCTTCTCAGAGAGCGTGAAGTTTTCAGAAATATTCAGGCTGAAAGAACAGTGTAAAACATGCTGAATTTAGCTACTCTTTTCTCACTTTTATTGGCGATTTCTGTCATTCTTCTTGAGTTAAAGCTACTTTAAGTCTCTAAACAGTCTGTCAAATGCCTCAAGACTTTTTAAATTCATTTACAATGTTACAAAATCACATCAACTGAAAATACACAGGTTTTATTAAGTCAAGTCAAATTTATTTGTATAGTGCTTTTACAACAGATGTTGTTTCAAAGCAGCTGTACATGAAAATATGCTATAACAGAACATGAATGAATGTAATGGCAATATTAGTTATTTATGTTCAGAACTATTAGTGGTTAAAATTAGTAAACTAAGTAAGTGTTGTGGGTCACTGATTAAACATCATTTTATATTAACTATAAGTTTTAGTGTTAAAGTCCTTGAAGTCATCCCAAATTAACTGAGGAAACACACGTAGATGCATTGTCCTTTGATTTTGGCTGATGAAGGCTTTTGCTTGTGGTTAATTCATTTTCTATGTAGTTTACAAGAGTGTTGTCCCCTCCTTTGACAAAATTGATATAGGTATCATTCAGTGAGGAGCATCGCAGTCCGGCTGGAAGCTTATGGCAGGTAATTTTGGTGAACTCCATCCTGAGCCCATGCTTTATGCAGTGGCTCATTAAGAATCCCATGTCTTTGAGTTTGCATCAATTCATCCTCTGTGAAGCCTGTCTTAGTAGACTGAAGTGAAATCTGGCTGGCACATGCTGCAGTTGGTCATCATCACTCAGCAACACAGTGGGAATTGGACATCAGGCAGGACCGGAGGTGGATCTGGCAGGCTCTGGTAACCTTGGGATATGTTCCGGCAGACCTAACTAAAGCAGCATAGTTATGAATTGAGGGATAAATTAAGTGTATGCCTGGCTGAATAGATAAGTTTTTAGTCTAGACTTAAACTGAGAGAGTGTGTCTGAGTTCCAAACACTGCTAGGAAGACTATTCCATAGTTTAGGAGCCAAATATGAAAATGATCTCCCTCCTTTTGTGGATTTTGATTTTCTTGGTATTGTTAACAGGCCGGAGTTTTGCGATTGTAATGAGCATGATGGATTATAGTGTGACAGAAGGCCACTTAAATACTTTGGAGCTAGACCATACAAAGCTTTTTAAGTAATTAACAGAATTTTAAAATTAATACAAAACTTAATAGGTAGCCAATGTAATGCAGATAAATTGGGGATGATATGATCGTATTTCTTAGTTCTAGTTCACTCTCGCTGCTGCATTTTGAACCAACTGAAGTTTATTTATTAAACCTGCAGGACATCCACCAAGTAATGCATTACAATAATCTAGTCTTGAGGTTATGTACACATGAATTCGTTTTTCGACATCAGAAACAGATAGCATGTGTTGTAACTTGGCAATATTTCCGAGGTGAAAGAATGCAGGAAATTCGTTTTTTTCAAAGGTTAGATTGCTATCCTACATTTTTGCTGTAAAAGTTGATGTTACAGTATATCCATCAAGAATCAGATTATATTTTAAAGTCTTATATTTTGAGGTTTTTGTTCCAATAATTAGTACTTCTGTTTTATCAGAATTGAGTACAAGGAAATTTCTAGCCATCCACACTTTTAAATAATTTAACACACAAACTGTGAAATTTTGTCAGGTTTCGAAGAAATATAAAGTTGTGTATCGTTGGTATAACAGTGAAAACTAATTCCAGGGTTCCTGATAATGTCTCCCAAGGGGAGCATATATAGAGAGAAAAGCAGAGGCCCTAAAACTGATCCTTGTGGCACTCCATACTTAACTTTAATTTGATCTGACAGTTCCTCATTTACACAGACAAAGTGGTTGCGGTTAGAGAGATAGGACCTAAGCCAAGCTAATGCCTGTCCACAAATGCCAACATAATTCTCAAGCCTATCCAAGAGAACGCCATGATCTATGGTGTTGAAGGCACCACTAAGATATAAAAGCACTAGAAGAGAAATGCAGCCATGATCAGATGATAAGAGCAAGTCATTTGTAACTCTGATAAGTGCATTCTCTGTACTATGATGGGGCCTAAATCCTGACTGAAATTCTTCATATATATATATATATATATATATATATATATATATATATATATATATATATATATATGCGAAATACCTCTAATTTTGTATTCTACCACTCATGCTCCATTTTCTGAGCTGGTCTCTTGAGAGCATGGGTGTGATCTTTGTACCATGGTGCAGGATTTTTCTCTTTAACTTTCTTTAATCGAAGGGGGGCAACACTATCTAGAGTGCTAGAGAAGACTGTATCCATATTTTCTGTGACAACATCAAGTTCTTCTGAACTTTTTGGCATACTGAGTATTTGAGACAAGTCTGGAAGATTATTAGTGAAGCTATCTTTAGTAGTTGAAAGAATTGTTTTACCTGAATGATCATGTTGTGTAGATTGAGTTAGCTTTGCTAAGCACAGCATACAAGATACGAGGTAATGATCTGAGATATCATCGCTCTGCAGCAGAATTTCTATATTATCAACATCAATTCCATATGACAAGTTTAGATCTAGCGTATGATTTTGCCGTTGGGTTGGACCTATCACATTTTGTCTAACCCCAACAGAGTTGAGAATATTGATAAATGCTAATCCCAGTGTATAATTTTCGTTATCTATGTGAATGTTGAAGTCACCAACTGTTAAAGCTCTATCCACAGCAACCACTAGATCTGACAGAAAATCAGCAAATTCTTGAAGGAATTCAGAATATGGCCCTGGTGGTCTATATACTGTTGCAAGAACAAAAGATGACAAAGATTTTTTATTTATATCTGAACATGTCACATTAAGCATTATCAGTTCAAAAGAATTAAACTTATATCCAGACCTTTGAGTAACACTGAAAATATCAGTGTAAATTGTAGTAGCACCTCCTCCTCAACCTTTCAGATGAGGCTAATGTTTATAACAATAACCTGAAGGAGCAGACTCATTTAAACTAATATATTCATCTGTTTTAGTCTAGGTTTCAGTCAAACAGAGCGAATCCAAACTATGATCTGTAATTTCATTTACAATTAGTGATTTGCATGAAAGCAATCTAATGTTTAGTAGTCCTACCTTTAAATGATGTTTATCTTCAGGTTTTTTTTTTTTTTTTTTTTTCCAAGTTTGACATCAATATTTTTTTTTCTAAATGACTTAATGAGGGTTTTTTGTTTGGTAGTTTGGGGAACAGACACAGTCTCTATATTCTCTATGTGTTGTAGTTTAGTGACCTGTGTGATGTCTCAAGGCAGCTTGCAGACGTTCGGATTAGCCAGTTTGTCTGCTTCTTGACCTGGGCCCCAGTTAGTCAAATACTACAGTTGCAATGGAAATTATTCAACCCCCCCAAGGACAGTAAGGATTTACAAAGGTAAGCTTTTCTGATGACCCAGAATTTTTAAACTTTACATCTATATCAGTTGAGTGACACATTCAAAGTCATAGTGTGAATATATAACCTTATATTTCTAAATAGCAGGATTTTTTAAAAATACAGCAATGTCATAATTATTCAACCCCTATTGCATGTAGATGTTTCTTAAATATGTAAGGCTACACAAGTAATTGTTTTAAAATTAAGTCATCAATCTGCTGTGGCACTTATTTAAGTTTTTTAATTTAAGTTTAGCATTGTAAGCATTACAAAATTACAAGTTTAGCAAGTAAGTATTTCTATGCAAAAAAGCTAATAGAGGAGATTATTTCATTACATAAGAAAGGTCATGGCTAAAAGTAAATTTCTATGGCATTTCAATTTCCAATAGACAACGTTGGCAGCACCATTCATATATTTCTTTAAATATGGTACAACAGCAACCTTCTTGGGGTGTGGAAGAAAGCAAAACTTCACCAAGGGAAATGTTGACTCTAGTTGACTGAATATTCAAGAAGTAATTAGGAAAGACCTGTGGAGTCCTGGAAGAAGGTTTTATAAACGTATGACACTAAACTGAAAATGTGTTTTAGACCCATGGGTCAGCAGTACGTCTGGAGTAAGATGACAAGGTGTTGACAAGAATGACACCATCCCCACAGTCAAGCATGGAGGTGGGTCAGTCCTGTTATGGGGGTGTTTTGTGGCTGCAGGAAACAGCTATCCTGACTATGTGACTGACACCATGGATTCTTTCAGGTGTCAGGCCATTTTGGCATGAAAAATAAGATGCCTTCAGTGTATAAATTGAAGCTCGCTGATCACTGGACTTTCCAGTAAGACAATAACACATCCAAGTTGTCCAAAATCTGGTTCAGGGATAGGTCGTGGAATGTCCTTAAATGGCCCTTTCAGTCCATCATTAAAATTCAATTGCAAACCTTTGTTGGGATTTCAAGGAAGCTGTGGCAGCACAGAAACCAAAGAATGTCAATGAGCTGGAAGCTTTTGCTCATGAGAAATGTGTAAAAATTCTAATAGACAGGTGTCCGAAGCCTAAGAACACTTACCTGAAACATTTATTTGCTGTTATTAAGGATAAAGGATACTCCACAAATGATTGACTTTGGAGGTTGAATATTTTTTACATGTCAAAATCACTCAAATGTGTATTAAAAACTTACTTTGACTGTTTACTGAGGTTTTAGTTGATGTGTTTTAATTCACATCACCAGAATGTATTGCTGGTCAGGGGGGTTGAATAATTTTGATTTCAACTGTACCACTATTAAGACTATGAGCCATATTATTAGAGGAGAACGGCACCTTCCCTGGAGGGATGGAGTCTATCTCTCTTTAGCAGTTCAGGTCTTCCCCAAAAAGTCTTCCAATAGTCTATGAATCCTATGCTATTCTCCTGACACCACTCAGACATCCAGCCATTCAGTGACATTAATCTACTATAAACCTTGTCACCATGATGAGCAGGGAGGGGGCCAGAGCATATTACAATGTCTGACATTTTTTTGTTCAAGTTCACACACCTCTTTAACATTATCTTTAGTGATCTCTGGCTGGCGAAGCTGGACATTGTTAGTGCCGACATGAATAACAATCTTAGAAAATCTACATTAGCATTAGCCAGCACTTGTAAATTTGATCTGATGTCAGACGCTCTGGCACTTAAAAATAGGGGCTGGAGTCTCTTTTTCTACATTTCTACATTAAAATAGAGTCGCCAATAACAAGGGTGCTTTCAACATGATTATCAGTGGGTGTATCACTGAGTAGGGAGAATCGATTGGAAATCCTAACAGGAACAGGAGAGTGGTGTCGCTTTACCCTGTGAGTATGCTGCCCAGACGTCACCCAAATGCCCTGCTGCGGGGGCTCTACAGCCAGAACCAAAGTGTGTGTGTTGCTCGTTGTACTACCAGCACCCGAAACAGTATCTACCGGCTGCTCTTTCTCACTGATCTTCACTAGCGTTCGGATGCGCATCTCCAACTCATTAAACTTCTCCATCAGCCTGACTAATTCCTTATATTTATCACATGTGAATCCCTCGCTGCTGACGGAAGAAGCTATAGTAAACATGTGGCATGCAATGCACGAAGTGATAAAATGAGCAGATGCCATGACTTACCGCAATTGTTTGTTGATTAGTGGTTTGAGATTTATACAATGATCAATGTAAAAAATGTGTGCGGTAAAGCATGCAGTGTAATCATGATAAAAATGGAAAGGCGGGTGTGCGTGGTAAAATGCACATAGTTGTATCTTTAAAAAGTATAAAAGCAGAAAATACAATGACCACAAAAAATGGGAGGGATAAAAGATTAAACACTGAAAATAGAAAGATAAGCAATGCTAAGCAGGTTTGCAGGCTACAGACATGAGCACTAGCAGCAACAGAAACAGGAAACAGCGTCACAGTATATACAGTGTGTGTATATATATATATATATATAGTATATACAGTATATATATCGATATTTAGGTCACTATACAATATTATTGTGATTATTTTTGGTGTATTGCGATTATAATTACGATATATTGTGATATTTCACTCAGTGTTTCTCATTCTTCTTCATCAGACTTAAGAGAACTGTTTCCAAATCACCAAATGCATTGTTAAATTAAGATTTAACCTGTTTATTTCCTAATATCTACATCCAATGCAAAGCCATAAGCACATAAGACCATATTGGCTCCCTGTTTCTGTGGTTAGGTCAATGTAGCTAGTCTTTCTTAAAATTAATTATTGTATTTATGAATACAATAGTAGCCTAAACACTTTAAAAACATTATTTATTACAACACCGTTTCAATACACGAAAGTATAATAGAGTTCACCTAAAAGGTTAGCCTATTTTATATGATATTACAAATTTTGTCAAAATACCTCAGCTAATGTTACAACTGTAAAATCATGATACATTTTAGTAAGGGAGGGTGATTATATATAAATTATGATAACTGCACCTTTTAAGGGACTGTTGTTGAATTCCCATATCGATTTGGCAGAGATAATGTTTTTCCCCATCAGCATAATATTAATGTGTTAAAATGCAGGCAGCAGCCAAAAAATGCACCAGGGTTTAAGAGGTTAAATTTCCTGGGTTATGAAAGAGCAACCTGAGCACTGAAATTTTCATCTGGTATAAAGGCAGGGATGTAATATATCAGCAGAATTTTCATGCTACATTCTAGCTGTACTTTATATTTTTCCAGGAATCTTTGGTCAAAAGTTGGAAGAGACTGTTCGATATGAGCGTCGCTATGGAAACAAAATGGCACCCATGCTGGTGGAGCAGTGTGTGGACTTCATCCGGCGATGGGGATTACGAGAGGAAGGGCTTTTCCGTCTGCCTGGACAGGCCAACCTTGTCAAAGACCTCCAGGATGCTTTCGACTGTGGAGAGAAGCCATCTTTTGACTGGTATAGCATGCCCTTTAGCCTAACCCTAACCCCTAGCCTAACCCTAAACCCTAACCTAACCTAACCCTAATGTTCTCTCAGGACACAACCTTAAAATGTGTCGACTCGATGCTGGACACCTTTTTTATTTAGAATAAGCTTTCTCTGCACTTCCATGATTCCCGACACTGCAATTCACATCAACAGCTGTCTCTCAGTTTATTTTCAGTCTGCTATTTTAGCGATAAAGGTCAGAGCTTTACAGTCACGCTGTCAGGAAGACAACAGGGAAAGCACACTGCATATTTAGCACTGTTCATATATAGAACTTCCCTGTATCTGAAGTAAAGGTGATAATTATAAAGCATTTATAATGCATTTGACAGTTAGGCTATGTGTGCATGTGCCTGTGTGTAGCAGACTTGGAGGTTGAGAATGTGTGTGTGTGTGTGTGTGTGTGTGTGTAGCTGTCACATCCACCACAACTCTAATAACGACCCTGTAAAAGATGTCCCACCTTTTCAACCCAAGTGTCTATAAATCCTGCTTGTTACGGTGTTGTCATGACCCTGGCTCCTTTATTGCTTGGATACAGGACTGTTCTTTGATGTGCTGGTACTTGCTCTGATTTAGTACCAGGCTCCTGTTAATCTCCCCATTAGATGTGCTGGGATACCAACACAGGGACGCCAACATGTCCACCCTTTAGGGATGTGCAAGAATTGTCGACCAGTCGACTAGTCTTTCAACAACTGACTTGTTAATTAGTGACGTTTACTTTTTTATTTTAATATTTAAGACAGTTAATATTGGAATTATTGTAGTTTAAATATTTTTTTCTATTCACAAATACTATTACAATTAGTATAAAAAAGTATAGTATAAACATTATTTTTATAAATCTGACAGTTTACCTCATATGCAGTTTGCTTCAGGCTAAACTGTTAGCGCGAGTCACGTCGCGGAAAACAAGTGCAAGTTTCTATTATTAAGAAACGCGTCTGATTGGTGTCTTGTGGAAATTACTCCAGCCTAATTATAAAGGGCTTTATTGATGACTAGTCGACTGACTATCGACATAACCCACCGACTAAGCGATTTTGAAATTATGTCATTTTGCATATCCCTACCACCTATCCCATTGATTCTGCCCGGGTAGGATTCATTCATTCCTACACTACAATAATTTTTCTATAATTTTAAACACTGCTATTTTTATCGCTTCTTTTCTTAATGTTTCTCACACTGTATGCTTCTAGTTTGCTGTTTTGATGTAGAACTGATCTTTTATATTAATATGGCTACTCTTCCGGTTTATCTTTGCAGTAATACAGATGTACACACGGTAGCCTCCTTGCTGAAGCTGTACTTGAGAGAGCTTCCTGAGCCCGTCATTCCTTTCTGTAAATATGATGAGTTTCTGGCCTGCACCAAACTCCTCAGCAAAGACCAGGATGCAGTAAGTGCTCTTATAACATGTTGATTCTGTTATTGCAGAACAAATGAGATTTTTATTTTGTCTTGTTTAACCCTCAGACCCAAGCATTGACATTGATTAATATTGTGTTTTTTTCTCCTTGAAAGTGTTTTTAGGAAACCACTGATTATAAAAACCCAGATTTTTAAGCATATTTTGCTATGGGGTGAATTATGTGTGACTTTGGCAAACAATAGCAAAAATTTTTAAGCATATTTTTCTTTGGGGTGAATTTTGCATAAATTTGGCAATCAATGGGAAAAATTATATATATATATATATATATATACAGTTGTGCTCAAAAGTTTGCATACCCTGGCAGAAATTGTGAAATTTTGTCATTGATTTTGAAAATAGGACTGATCATGCAAAAAAACTGTATTTTATTTAAGGATAGTGATCATATGAAGCCATTTATTATCACATAGTTGTTTGGCTCCTTTTTAAATCATAATGGTAACAGAAATCACCCAAATGGCCTTGATCAAAAGTTTACATACCCTTGAATGTTTGGCCTTGTTACAGACACACAAGGTGACACACACAGGTTTAAATGGCAATTAAAATTAAATTTCCCACACCTGTGGCTTTTTAAATTGCAATTAGTGTCTGTGTATAAATAGTCAATGAGTTTGTTAGCTCTCACGTGGATGCACCGAGCAGGCTAGATACTGAGCCATGGGGAGCAGAAAAGAACTGTCAAAAGACCTGTTATGCTCCCCATGGCTCAGTATCTAGCCTGCTCAGTGCATCCACGTGAGAGCTAACAAACTCATTGACTATTTATACACAGACACTAATTGCAATTTAAAAAGCCACAGGTGTGGGAAATTAAACTTTAATTGCCATGGTATGCAAACTTTTGAGCACAACTGTATATATATATAAAGGCCTACTTTTCTGGGTGATTTTTTAGTGAGATTTTAGCAAGCAGTGACATTCAATATGCAAATTACAGTTTAACGTGTCAGCTACTGTTGTGTTTTTTTTTTGTTTTTTTGTTTTTTTACCATTTAGGTATTATTTAATTGCATTAAAGAAACATTGCTGTTGTTTGATTTTTGTACAGTATGTAGTCTCCATTTAGCTAAGATAGTTTAGCACTGTGATAAGTTGCTATTTATCAGACACTTTCTTATTTAAATTAGCTTTCCTAAGACAGGGATAAATGGACATCAAAGTGGAATCCACTGTCAAAGCAACCAGTTGGCAACAATCATTGTATTGATAAATATAAATTATAAACTATAAACTGTATATGCTCTGCTAATGAATATTTATTAGATGACATAACATTCACCCAGTAGCCACATAAATGGCCACTTGCCATAGTAAGAATACTGCTATTGCTTTTGTTCAGTTCCCTGTTGTTGCAACCGACTGATGGTTCATTGGATCAGCTACTTTTTTTTTCTTCGCACTGCGGACAACTTTTTATTTCTCAATTAGGATTTACCTCTTACTATTTCTTTTGTTTGCGTTTGGGTCAAATTGAGCTTGATTGACACCATCAGGCAGAAAACCATGTGATTCAGCACCATATGATGCCCCTATAGTCTTCTTTTCTTTCATCTGACCCCTCCATTCCTTTCTTTCTCTGAGCCTGAACTACTACAGTAGCTTGGGTCCACACTGAGGGACAGAATCTGCCTCACTCTGACTTTCAAGTTCAACTTTTACCTCACAAATCACAAGCACGTCCTGCTAGTGGCTGTTGAATTGTTTGGGGATAGAATCAAAGTGCATGGTAATTTTAAATTACTGCCCGGAGGTTTTGAATGAGATTTGTACCTATGAAAATACCTAGGGTAAGTACACGACTGCATTGGCAGACACAAAGAATCATGGCACCATGTCAAATGAAGCAAAAGGCTTTAGTTGATCCATTTATATTGTGAAAAATAGCCTTCTCGTCTGCTGCAGCAAAGCCATTTCATCAGAGTAAGCCTGCAGGGAAAAACAGATCGACCATGAAAGGGATGTAGTGCTGCATCATTAAAGCTGGAATGTCATGAATTGTTAAACCCATTGACCCAGGCTAAGAAGAATATTGTACTAATAATTAAATAAATTGTGATGTGAATATTTAAAGTCAATTAGGAATTGTTCAAGCAGACTTTAACTACTCTTAAGGCAATGGGGCAGGTTAGATTGTTTTTTTAATTCAATACACCTTATGATCATACATATTAGTCCAGGTTGTTTCAAATTTGATTACGATAATCAGTTTTAAAAAATGCATGAACGTTTTTGTATCCTAACTGTGTATTTAATTAATAGATTTTTCTGTCTCTACACAGGGAACGAAGGAATTAAGAAGGCAAGTGGAAAGTCTTCCTCTGGTGAACTACAATCTGCTTAAATACATATGCAAGTAAGCACTTTTTATATTCTTTATTATGAAGTCCTGTACATTATTACTGTTTTCAGTTGCACTAAGGCTGCAAGGGGTGGTTGGTATTATATTATACAGTACATCATATGTGTACTGTTCGCCTCTTTTGGTTTGCATTAATCAAGTTTAAAAAAAAATAAAATAAATAATCAATTGAGATGAAGTACCTTTCATTTGTAAAGCATTTAAATCAATGGAGTGTCCAAAAATTGTCATTACAACATGTTTTCTTAATACATAAACCATTTTTTGTTACATTTCCAGCCATAATAAATACAGGATATTATGATTTATGCTATTACTTTAATATAAAATTACTTATACCATACTACATAGGATTTCGGTCATAACACCGACCCTTACAAGCCATTTTCATGTAATCTTCATGTTTGACTTTCAGTTGATGCTGTGGAAATTGGATTTAGCAGAGCACATTTTAAATATTTGAACATGCACTTTTAAAGAAATGTAATTTCTGCATTTTAATATCCATCTTTCTTGGTCAGGTTTTTGGATGAGGTGCAGTCATACTCAGGGGTCAATAAAATGAGTGTACAAAATCTGGCGACAGTTTTCGGGCCAAATATATTGAGGCCAAAGGTCGAGGACCCAATGACTATAATGGAAGGTAGGTCTTTTATCCATATCACACACTACTGAGTGGAAGACCCCATGAAATTGATTGACAAGCAAAGTTTTCTTTCCTGTTCACGTATTTCCTATTGAAACATTACGTTTGGGCGGGACACATCGAACTGCTCGTCCCATTATTTTAATAGCCAGTAGGCTTTCGTTCCATTACAGCCATGATCCATGATTAATGATTTGCTTCTTGCTAGTCAGTTGCAAGTGGTATTATGGGGAGGGACATTCTCATTCTAGAGAGCATTAGACTGGACAAAAATCTGTGTAGTGCAAGAAAATGTATAAATATTTTTGGTCCATTTACCCAGAAGTGAAAGACTGTAAATTGTAAATGCGTAACGGTTAATTTTGTTAAGGTGTCCACTAGCATATAGATGGCTTCAAAGCTAACAGACATGATCTAAAAGCAAAAACTCAAAAAATATCTGTTTGTGTTGTTTGCAGGCGCAGTACTGGTCCAACAGCTAATGGCCGTTCTGATTGGTCAGCACGATTTTATTTTCCCACCCGAAGAGGACCATACAAGCACTCTGGAATTGGTCAATAACAACAACAATGAGCCGCAAAAACGACCAATGAATTGTCAACAACAAAACAAAGAGAACAACAACACCGCTGGCGGACGACAATGCACCTGGGACACTCCCGAATCACCCAGCCGGGTCCCATTGGACAATGGCTCTCCCCGCCTGGGAAGCCCTCGTAATAGTTTTACAGGTCCGCGATTCGAGGTAACCCGTAGCCCGCCTCTTACGGTGAAAAAGAACCCAGCGTTCAGTAAAGGCAGTGGAATTGTCACTAACGGCTCCTTCAGCTCATCATCTTCTTCCTCAGGCGACGCCAATCAAGAGAAGAGCCAGACTTTGCCCAACATGTGCACCCTGCAGACCCGACGGGCAGGCGCGATGAAAGGCTCAGGCACCAAGATGGGGGTTCTGAATGGTGTTGTGCGAATGGGCGTGTCCAGCACGGACGGGACGAACGGGACTCTAAATGGGCATAATGGACTCTGGACGCCCAGTGGTCATGTAGCAATGCGTGAGGGGAAAGCTCGAGACACAGAGCACCAGCAGAATCGCTTGTCCACGTACGACAACGTCCATATCCAGCAGCAGATGCAACAGATGCAGCCCAGTCTCAGCAGCAGCTGTGAGGACAAGCAGAGCGTGGACAGTGCCACCTGGTCCACGTCGTCTTGTGAGATCTCTCTGCCAGAGAACTCCGCCTCTTGTCGCTCTTCTACAACAACTTGTCCAGAGCAGGACTTCTTTGGCAGCAATTTTGAGGACCCGTTGTTGGACGGGCCAGTACAGGAGGACAACGGACTGGTACCAGAGGACAGGGAGCAGAGTACCAATAATGGAGGAGGTCGGGGGAGCAGAGGAACAAGCAGTAGCGAAAACAGTGAAACGGCATTTGCTGTCATCAATGGACCGACCAATCACAGTGCACTGCACAGCCTGGTGGCCAGCCTCAAACAGGAAATGCTCAAGCAGAAGAATGAATATGAGGCCAGAATCAAGAGGTAAGATTAATATTCAACCATAATGTTCTTAGTACTTGAAAATACTTGAAGACAACTTATTCTATTAAACTTTATGGTGCCAGTGCCAATGTTTGCCTTTGTCTTTCTTGTCTTTGGTAAGATTTTGTTAAGTACACAAAAATAATATGTTACTGTTTGTTTTAATGTTGTTGGAAAATTAACTTTTAAGGAACATTTTCCAAAAAAAATGAACCTTCTCGTTGTTACAAAACTGTATGTCTTTCTTTCTTTGTGACTTTATTTATCATAATGAGCACTGTCAAGCTCAAAAATATTTCAAAGAAACACCATTTAACCCTGTTGTGTTCGTTTTGTCCTAACACATTTTGTGTTCCTGGTTAAAAATGACCGGCCCACTGAGGTTGTTTAAAAATCTCTCATATTGCATATATTATCACAAGATATTGCATTAGACATTTTTATTAACTTCTTTTTTTAGTAATTATGATTACTACCACTTGTAAATTAAATTAAAACCACTTGCTTGATCTGAACAAAATAGGTGTCATTTTAAAGCTTAGAAGTTATATAGCTGATCAAATCTTAAATAATGCTTTTTAATTTGCTGACAAATAAGAACTGTTTTATTCTCATCCTTTGCAAATGTATTATCACAACAATTATATTCAAAGTTGCTAAAAGCATAAAAGGATTATATAGCATTGTGTTATATATCGTTGGAAAGGTCTCAATTAGTAGAATGCAATGAGCAATTTTTTTCACTCACAGGCCAAACTGCAGTGAGTATTAGTGTATGAAATTACCACAGATACACATACTGTAAAGATAATAAACAGGAGTGTCTTTTTATCAAGTTTTTTCCTTATTACTCCCAGAAACATACATATAACATTGACAATGACATAGCGTAACTTACAACAGATTATCCCGATTCAAACAAGCCCAAACACAACATAATATGATAAGTAGATCTAGAAGAAGAGTGTACATGGAAAGACGATGCATAAAATGGCGCTCAACACACATTGTGTGTGTGTGTGTGTGTGTGTGTGTGAGAGAGAGAGAGAGAGAGAGAGAGTGTGTGTGGGCAGGTTTAGGTGGTTTACGAGGACTTTTTTTTAGGTTACAAACTGGTAATTACAAGGGTATTTTGTGGTTTATGAGGACATTTCTAGTGTCCCCATAATTCAAATCACTTAAAAAACATACTAAACTATGTTTTATTGAAAATGTAAAAATGCAGAAATTTTTTGTGAGGGTTAGGTTTAGGGGTAGGGTTAGGGGATAGAATCTATAGTTCGTACAGTCTAAAAATCATTATGTCTATGGAGAGTCCTCATAATGATAGCTGCACCAACATGCAGTGTGTGTGTGTGTGTGTGTGTGTGTGTGTGTGTGTGTGTGTGTGTGTGTGTGTGTGAGAGAGAGAGAGAGTATGTGTGTGTGTGTTGTGTGTGTGTGCACATGTCTAAGGACACATCCACATATGTGCTCATCTAAAGGATTGGGATGCTCCTGAACACTTAATATTTCTGTATTTTGTATTTTGATCCATTCAGTTCCAATGGGAGCACAACTGTAACAAAGTGAAATAAAAAAATAAAAAATAAAAAAAAATGTAAAGAAAATGGTTACATTTTTGTTTTTGGTTTTCGGATACCATATGTGAACAAAGTCAAGGAATTTGAATCCAAAAAAAGTAAAAAAAAAAATGAATAAAAAAAAAATGTAAGAAACAAAAACAAGGTTGTTTGGGTCAAAATGACATAAGGATTAAAGGAATATTTTCCGGGTTCAAAAAAAGTTAAGCTCAATTGACAGCAATTTTGGCATAATGTTGATTATCATAAAAATTTTGACTCGTCCCTCCTTTTCTTTAAAAAAAAGCAAAAATCTGGGTTACAGTGAGGCAATTACAATGGAAGTGAATGTGGCCAATTTCCATAGGGTTTAAAGGCAGAAATGTGAAGCTTATTATTTTATAAAAGGATTTACATTAATTCTTCTGTTAAAACTCGTGTATTATTTGAGCTGTAAAGTTATTTAAATCATCTGGGATTACAGGGTTTATGACATTAGGTCGTCATGGCAACGAAGCCATGAAACTTTACACAGAAAAGGTTAGTAAGCCATTTGATCACACTAAAATCATGTTAACACATATATTGTATATGTCTTGTGGCTATACCTTTCAAACAGTGAGGATTTTATAATTTACGGATTGGCCACGATTCACTTCCATTGCAAGTGCCTCACTGTAACCCATATTTTTGTTTTTTAGTAGGAACAAGTCAAAATGAATTTTTGTGGTAATTAGCAATATGCCATAAATGTTGTCGATTGAACTTAACTAGAATTGAACCCGGAATGTATTAAATGAACCTGAGAGTACTAAACTGTTATTGGTAGCTAAAAGAAATTAGCCAAAATATTTCTTAAACAAACATGCACGAGATGGGGAATGCGTAGAACTTTTATGAATGACATATATCACAATTCTGCGGAAATCTGCTGAGTTTTCTGCGGAGTTCTGCATGCGCAGATTCCATCTGGGCCTGCCAATGAGCTTTGACATCACTGATGTCAAGAATGTTGTGATGCGGGGGCCTGGGTAGCTCAGTGGTAAAATACGCTAGTTCGAATCCAGGGCGTGCTGAGTGACTCCAGCCAGGCTTCCTAAGCAACCAAATTGGCCCGGTTGCTAGGGAGGGTAGAGTCACATGGGGTAACCTCCTCGTGATCGCTATAATGTGGTTCGTTCTTGGTGGGTCGCGTGGTGAGTTGAGCGTGGATGCCGCGGTGGATGGCGTGAAGCCTCAACACGCGCTATGTCTCCGTGGCAATGCGTTCAACAAGCCACGTGATAAGATGCGCAAGTTGGCGGTCTCAGACACGGAGGCAACTGGGATTTGTCCTCTGCCACCCGGATTGATACGAATCACTACGCGACCAAGAGAACTTAAAAGCACATTGGGAATTGGGCATTCCAAATTAGGGAGAAAAGGGAAAAAAAAAAAATAATAATGTTGTGATGCGCCTTGAGAAGACTTGGAATATAGCACATCAGTCATCTAATTTTATAGTACTTTTTTGTTTAAATTGAAGCTTGAAGTCCCCATTCATTTTGGGTGAACTAACCCGCACTGAACTAATCATCACAATGAAAAAAGTCTTTACATTCACCCCTACCCTTCCTCTTATCTTCCCTGTAGTCTGGAACATCGTAATCTAGAGTTGGAGACAGTGATGGCGAATCTCCACGAAGAGTTGGACCAGGAGAAGAAGAAATACACCATGGTGGAGATCAAGCTGAGAAACGCTGAGCGAGCCAAGGAAGATGCGGAGAAGAGAAACGAAATGCTACAAAAAGAGATGGAGCAGTTCTTCTCCACTTTTGGAGATCTGACTGCAGACCCGCGACGACCTGATAGAGCCAACACCATCTGGATCCAGTGAGATGTGGTGGATGGTACCATTTCGTTCAAGCTTGTGTTGAGAACCATCTACCATAAACAATCACTCAATGACCAGTTTTGTTACATTGTGTGGGCTGTGACAGACAGAATCTGACTATATTACCTTGTCCTGAATTGGCTTGTCCTCAGTCATTGTTTCTTGCCCATTTGGTGCAAAGATTCGACACAGCTGAGTGAAGCCTACTGAGCCCAATTTCAAAATGAACAAGGACCAGTCGTGAAAATGTTGTTGGACTAAACCATTTGGATTCATTGCTCCTTGGATCCCAAGAACAAAGTAAGACAGGGAAATGGTTTGAAATATGGTCGTGTTTTGGAAATACAACACTTGAAATGAGTGTCATAAATGGATAGAAGAGGATTCTGACTTTTTGAAATTTTAGGGTCTGCTCTCTGAAAGAGTTAAAAAGGAACTTTGATGGTTGACTGTTGCAGATTGTTGCTGTTGAATTTGTGACCAGAATGAACAGTATATCTTAGAAGATGGGTAAACACCTGAAGGACAACTGAACCATGAATGTTTCTCACATTTCTTATTGTGATCCAACCAAATGTGTCCTTGATCTGTCACGTTGTCATATATCCACATGTGTATATATAAGGCAAAACAATGTTAAAAATTCCACAATGAAAAACTATGTCTGTATAAATGCAAATCAAAGTAATATGTTGATGTACTAATATTTAAAGAGAATTCTCCATGTGTTACATACAAAATTTATATCAAGGCTTTTCCTTGCACTTAAAAATCTTAAAAAACATTTTTTTTTTCGACATGGTACAGATATGAGATTATGTGGCATACATTTGCATATTATTCCCTCTTGTCTTCCCTCACACTTTTTTCCAACATTTCATCGTTACATCCAAATTGCCACAGAGCTTGCCACACGACCAAAAACATGTAAATACGTACGAAAAAAAATGGTGTACACTTGGCCTGTCTTTGACATTCTTACCAATAGCACATTATGTTTTAAGCAGCGCTAGACAGAAATAAATCTATTAAAATAAAGACCAAGGTGTGACAGTTCAAACCTGTTAAAGGTGATACTGAGTTGTCTCAGCGTTGTTTGCATTGTCTGTTTTTAATTCTTGCCATTGTCCATGCTTCTACTGTGGCTTCATACATTCAGTGAAATGCAGTTAAATTAAATTATGTGACCTAATTTTAACTGGGTCTTAATTGTTGTCTTATTGTGTTATTTTCTGCAGTATATCAGTCGCTGAGGCAAACCACACATGAAATCAGTGGGTGACCTGATATTTACAGTCACAAAATGAACATTTTTAAAAAGAATCAAAGACAACATCCTCCCAAACAAATTCT
The DNA here is from genome assembly GCF_019703515.2 of Myxocyprinus asiaticus. Taxonomy (NCBI): domain Eukaryota; kingdom Metazoa; phylum Chordata; class Actinopteri; order Cypriniformes; family Catostomidae; genus Myxocyprinus; species Myxocyprinus asiaticus. Next base: position 34,463,334 of record NC_059383.1, read on the forward strand.
GGGCATTGTCCATGAGGCCTCTAAAAGCATCCCTTGGTGAAACAAATGTTTGTGATGGTTTTGTAATGCTAACTCCAATGGTTGTAATTCTTAACAATGTATAAAAAGCATCATAAAACACACAGAATGACGCAGAAGGCAAACTTACTCGTGACCTGATCTTGACTATGTAAAGGGATGGATATTTAATCTCTTAACAAATTTGTGGGTCTTGCCTTGGGTGAGTCTTTATGTCTATTGCCACTACAACGTGTGTGTGTGCGCGCGTGTGTGTGTGTGCATGTGTGTGTTTGTTGTTAAAGGAATTGACAGCATTTGTTGCATAATATTGATTTATAAAATAAAAAAATTAAAATATGTTTTTAAAAAAAAGCAAAAGTAGCGGCGACAATAAGACTTTTACAATGGAAGTAAATGGGGCCCATACTGCAAACTGTTACAAAACTACAGCCACAAGACATAAACATTGAATTTATAGACTCCTCAAGTGTATTTAATCCGAACCTATTCAGAACTCTATACTGAAGCTTTAAAAACCTTTCTTCACTGAATAATAAGCTTAGAACATCCAGACAAAGTAAACGTGGCCTGCAAATTCCATTCCAAGCTACCAATGATAGAAAGGAACAGGGCCCAGGAATATTTTCACGCCAAGTTTGATGTGAAGAATACAAACCTCTGGAAGCAGGGAGAGACTGCAGATAATAGAGTGCTTCTCATGCAGGGATCGTCCTTTGTTGTTGATTCATTGGATCGAGTTTTAGCTCCATTTAATAGAACAAAACCATAGAAGATATAAGACCACTGTAGGAAACAGAGCTATTGAGATGAAAATGTCATGTTGACTGAAGTGTGTGTGAGAGGGATAGACGTAAATAAAATAGAAAATACAAATGTATGAACTATGATAGTTGTAGAAACTGCTATAAACTGTCTGGTGAGTAATTTATTAAGTTACATTTCTGTGTATGTGTATGTAAAAAATTTATACAGCATTTTAGCCTATTTTTAAGATTTATGAATTAAAATTACATCAAATTTAATTGTGTAATTGTTTAACAAAATTAAATTACTAACATTAAAATAGTTTTTCATTTGTATTTTATATCATTAAAGATAAATCAATTCAATTTGATGGAATTTTGTAATGAAATTCAAATGTGTCAAAAAAAAAAAAAAAATATATATATATATATATATATATATATATATATATATATATATTTACGCATTTGAATTTCATTACAAAATTCCATCAAATTGAATTGATTTATCAAGCCCTACTAATAATACTATTAATTTATTAATTATAATAAAATAGGTAATTAACTAATTAACTACTAATAAATAAACATACAAACAATATAGACAATATATACACAATATTATATTAAAAACAATAAGAACAATAGCTCTCTCTCTCTCTCTCTCTCTATAGTATATACGATATATTTACACATATTTATGATAAAATTAATAAAATAAAATTCTAAAACTAGTATTATTAAGAAAACGATACAAAAATATGACTATATTTAATTATATTTTAACATGAAATGTTTCTTTTTAGGTGGTTTATGACATTTTTAGTAAATGAGTCATGTCAGTAAAGTCTTGACCCAACATGTCAGATGTAAGAGATAGAAGTCATTAATTCATGTAAGGCATTTTAATTGCAAACGGACTAATTTATCCATAACTGTCTTCCTCCAACGCAGCGTTTGTTGATTCAAGAAAAGATGACACTCGATTTCAAGGTCAAAGGAGTTGTTTATTTAGTCACATACAGATATTTATATTACATACACAGTACCTTTAAAATGTTGCGTTCTAACAGCAATCCATAGTGCTGTGTTAAATCTTTAATTTGTCTTTTCTTTTCTTTCCAACCATCTCATCTCATCTTCCATGTTTAGAATAATTTCATTTGAACAACAGCCTGGAGCAGAAGGTGTGACAATGGCATTTGATTTTAAAAAGCACTGCGTAAAGAACCACAGTCTCCATCTCCTACTCTCAACAGAATGGCTCACTGACAGCACAGACAGAGATAGATGGAGAAAGAGAAAGAGAGAGGTTTAAAAATATCATCATAAAGACTTGATTGAAATGAACATCACCAAGAGACTGGTCACAATAACTGTGGAGCATGGTGTGAATTCATGATTAGATGAACAAACCATTATTCATCCATGCTTAAAAGAGTTATTGCACTAATGTGATTATTGAAAGAAAGAAAGAAAGAAAGAAAGAAAGAAAAAGTATAAATGAAATAGAAGGCAATGAATGATGTTATCTGTATTGCTCAGTGTGTTTCATAAAAATGATACATAGTTTTATCAACTGTATATTTTGTGCAGTTTGTTTGATGTATAGTGAACATTAAATAAACCTTAGATTATTATTTTGAACATGAACATGACAGATGTGTTTTAGTGGGAAAAGTGTTTGTTTTCCAAATGACTAATTATTCAATTGCTTTGTCTGGTGAACATGCATTTATCTGCTGAAGCTTACCAAATTGGACTATAAATAAAAATGTAAAAGAAAAGAATATTTTATAATTCTGATCTCTTCAAGTGAACACTTTTCATAAGGCCACCATTTGAACCAGTCAGTTTGAATTTGAATTATGACATCATAATATCACATAATTAAGAGACATCAAGCGTTTTCCATTCTTTAATTTCCTGCTCACAAACTGCACCCTCACTGTTACGAGACAAAGTCAAACTCTGCAACATCACTTACAGAATGCTTGCCATATGGCTTCCAAAGTTAATTCTTAACTTTTAAATTTAGTACTTTTACCACAATGATAAAGAAGTGACATCACATGTATATCACTGTTCCGTTTTGGTATAATGGACGCTGGTTTCTTTGAAACAGCATTATAACATTCTGTACATTCAGTGTTGACACCCACATTAATCAAGGCTGTCGCACAAAATCAAAAGCCATTTTGAGAAATGAAACCTAAAACTTCTAGCGTTTTTAACCTGGTCATCAGACTATTTGAAGCACCATGGGAGAAATGCATACTCCTGGTCTGAAATCCAGGCTCTACAGTTATTTCCAAACTTTATACATGAGAAAACCTTACAGTTTGAGTATTTAATCAAGATACTGTTTTGGACATTTCATATCAACTGGTTAGATGGTGCAACATTTTGAAATGGAAGTTTGAGAGAATGATATTTCAGAATCACAGTAACCCTGTGTGACCCAACGGGTCGTTTTGTTGAAAAAAAAAAAACTTGCAAGTATAAAATGCAAGATGTCACACCACATTGTTGTCTGTCTATTCTAAAGTGAAATTGAATCAACAAATTTGATACACAACGCAACAGTTTACAATTAATTTTGAATTCTAACAATTGAAATACAAAAGCTACTGTGTGTAAGTGCATGTATATGTGTCCACCCTGTTGTAAAATCGTCAGCAGCTATATTTAAATTGTATGCCAGAGACTGGAGAGCTCCCAGAACCCCTTTCTGTCCTCAAGAGATGATATTTATTACTTTGTACTGCATGTTATAAGAATGAGAATTTGATGCAGATTGTTATGGTGAAAATTTGGCAAAATAAACTTATTATAGGTAAGGGCTATGTACATACCGTAAGGTACGGCTCATGCAAGAAAAGTTTCTCAGAGGATATAAATGGCTTTCTATATCAAAATTCTGAGGTTTAATAATTGCGCTTAAGAGAGCAGCACCTGAACGATTCCTTATTTAGCTCTAAAAGTGATGGACGAATGATTAGAATACACAGAATACACACTTAAACTTGACCAATAAGGGTAAACATATTCTGTCAGGGGTGATAAATATTTATGTGAGTGATAGTTAAAAAAAAAAAAAACTAATATTTTACAACAAGGTTGTTGTATTGGTTAACATTAGTTAACTACATTAATTAACATGAACAAAAAAAATAAATAAAATACTTCTGCGTTTATTTATCTTGGTTACTTTAATTTTAACATATACTAATACATTTTTTCAATTAAAAATTGTATATGTTAAAATTAGTTAATGGATTATGAATGAACATGAACAATTGTATTTTCATATCATTAACATTAACCAAGATTAATAAATGTTGTAAAACAATAATTCTTAGTGTTAGTTTATGATACCTAATACATTAATAAATGTAAATGAAAATAATTTTATTGTAAAGTGTTACCCCAAATAACTAAGCAAATTTCTGCATGTACTTTTAACAATCACTGCTGTTACTAAACATATAAATAATAATTTAAATTATGAATAAATAGCATTCCTTTCAATTATGATTATTGCAACAAATAAAAACGGTAACACTTTACAATAATGTGACATTGGTTAACATTAGTTAAATGCATTAGTTAACATGAACTAACAATAAACAATACTAAAAAAGCATTTTTCAATCTTATTTATATGTTAATTTTAACAAATTCTAATCCACTTTTAAAATGAAAAGTTGCATATGTTAATGAGTTATAAAATAACATGAACAAACAATAAAAAAAAATATTTTCATTAATATAACATTAGCCAAGATTAATAAATGCTGTTAAAGATATTGTTTATTTGTAGTTCATGAGACCAAAGGTACTAACTAATATAAGTGTTACCGAAAAGAAATAAGCAAATTTCTGCACGTGCCTTAGCAAAATCTAGTCAACATCTTATATGTTGCATTCAAATCTCAACATTAACATCTCATATGCTGTTACTAAAAACATAAATAATATTTGAAATTGAGAACAAAAAGTATTCCTTTTAATGTTACACAGTGAGAATGGGTTAGAAAATGAGAGTTTGGAAATAAAATGTCAAATGATTAAAGCTTTTGTTACATAAAGAAAAAAAAATTCAGTGTATTTTATCCCTTTATTAAAATGTTTAGTACACGGATCAGTTTGGACAAATACAGGTACAAAATAAAACAAAACCATACAACTTAAATATTATGTTCAATTTACTGTATACTGCACTACCTTCATTAAATGAAACTAATCTGTTCCTATTACTAAAAACATCATGTGTGTTTGAAAGTTGAAACTACATTACTTGTCTTAAAAACAAATTACGATAAAATGTGAAAGGGGTTACATAGATGAAATAAACAGTGGGCCCAACAAGTATTTGGATGTGTAAGCCACACTCAAAAATGTACGTCATCACAAAAAAATATATACAGTATATATATATATATATATATATATATATATATATATATATATATATATATATATATATATGAACGAATGTCAGTTGATATATATATATATATATATATATATATATATATATATGATATATATATGTATGAATGTCAGTATATATATATATATATATATATATATATATATATATATATATATATATATATATATATATATATATATATATATAAATAAATATATATATATCAACTGACATTCATTCTAAAGAAAGATAGCACAAGCGCACTTTTTAGGTAAAACATTTCACCAAAAATTAATTTGTTAGGTTTTAAATGATCAAACAATTTTTGCAAAATTTTTTAGTGTGATTTATTGGTTTGGTACTTTGTAATCTAATGCAATTAAATTCATACATTTTAAGAGTGGCTTAAGTGTCCACATTTTTGGGGGGGCCAGTGTAGTTTTCTGGGGTCTTGTCACATGTCCATGTAGAAATACTTCTCATGGTGCAGGTTCTCTTTTAACATACAGTGACTTTAATATGAGAACTGGATCCAAGATCGAGATCTCTACACTAGAAATTACATGAACAGGGTGTCTTAGTGATTGTGGGGTTGGGTAATCAGACCTGGCACATCCGACGCCACCATCAGTGACAAAGTCACCACCTGGGAAACCTCTCTATGTAGCTGTCATATTTACTGTATTTATGTTTCATTGGAGGAAACTGCATTAATTCAAAGGCACTTCTCAAATTCAGGTTCAGACAATAAATAGGTTTAAAAAATAAACTACTGTTGTGAAATTATTATAATATTCTGTATTTAGGTAGTAAGCAAGTTGATTCCCTTCAGACAACACAAATATGAATATTGAGATGAGATTAGTGGATGCAAACAAAGAACAAAATGTGAGAAAGAGTGAAGATGAGGTACATGCTTTCAACCTGCATTCGTCTTATGTAGACGCATACCAGGGCTCAACAATAAGGATTGTTTTTTAATTATTATTATTATAAAAAATTTTTGCCAGTCAGGTCAGGCCAGTAATTTCGATTTTTACTTGCAAAGCTAAGATTTCCACCGGCATCGCCACATAATTATTTATGTCAAAAACAGTATTTTTAAATGTATTCTGTATATTTATCATTAAATGTTAGGTTTCTACACTTTAAACACTTTACGATAAGGTTGTATTCATTAACATAGTAAACTACATTAGTTAGCATGAACAATGAACAAAACTTTGAAACTTAATCTTGGATAATGTTAATTAATTTCTACATATTAATACATGCAATATTAATAAAGTCCTAACTTAGAAGTTGTATATGTTAACATTATAGTTAATGCGTAATGAACTAATATAAGCTAATGAACAATTGTAATTTTCATGAATGAACATTAACTATTAAAATAAAAACATTGTTAATTGTTAGTTCATTGTACCTAATACATTTACTAATGCTTAAGGAATATTCTGGGTTCAATACTAGTTAAACTTCATTGACAGCATTTGTGGCATAATGTATTGTAGATTACCATAAAAAAAAGAAAAAAAAATTTGACTCGTCCCTCCTTTTCTTTAAACAAAGCAAAAATCGAGGTTCCAGTGATGCAGTTACAATAGAAGTGAATGGGGCCCATTTTTAGAGGGTTTAAAGGCAGAAATATGAAGCTTATAATTTTATAAAAGCACTGACATTAATGGTAAATGGTCTGCACTTATATAGTTTTTAACCTTAGCGGATTTCAAAGCGCTTTACAGTGTGACTCATTCGCCCATTCACACACACACTCATACACGAATGACGGCAGAGCTGCCATGCAAGACGCTAGCCTGTCATTGGGAGCAACTTGGGATTCAGTGTCTTGCCCAAGGACACTTCGGCATGTGGAGTCATGTGGGCCGGGAATCAAACCACCAACCCTGCAATTAGCAGCCAACCCGCTCTAACACCTTAATACTTGTGTATTATTTAAATTGTATAGTTGTTTAAATCATAATTTTTGTGGTAGATTTAGGGTTTATGGCATTACGTCGTCATGGCGACAAAGTTGTAAAAGTGGCTATACCTTTACACAGAAAAGGTTAGTAAATGATTTTATCACATTAAAATCATATTAACATGCATATTGGTTTTTTTTGTATTTTTTTTTTTACCTTTTTCGCCTATACTTTTGAAATGGAGTATTTTAATGTTTACAGATTGGCCCCATTCACTTCCATTGTAAGTGCTCACTGTAACAGTTATTTACTTTTTTTTTTTTTTTAAAGAAAAGGAGGGATGAGTTAAAATTAATATTTGTGGTAATCAACATTATGCTTCAAATGCTGTCGATTGAGTTTAACTTATATTGAACCTGAAATATTCCTTTAGCAAATACAACCTTCTTGTAAAGTGTTACCCGTTTTTGTCGTAAAAAAAAAAAAAAAAAAAAATCCTGTGTAACTCCTAAAAACACTTTTCCTGGAAAATGATGGCATATGGTGCAAATTAAATACTACTGATTTGTTTATATTTTTCGGAGTGTTCCAAGACAGTCAAAAGTTTTTCTAACAATTTCTTCAAATCTATGCTAGCAAGCTAAATTACATTATCTTGGTGGCACATTTAGATCAGTGCAATTTGCATAAACGTTCAATATATATCACATAAATCCAAATGTCTCAGTTTGCAAGGCTTAAAAATACTAAGACAAAACTGTCTCAAACTAGCCATGGGCTATCAGGTCATCCTTATTGTTGAGCCCAGGACACCTTGGCGATGTGACGCCCCCCAATCAAAAATATGTCTGACACCGAGAAACCTTTCCTTGGTAAAGTTGTTGCATGCAAGGCTGTCGCCTGTTAAGTGGGCTGTAGATACGGTGGGTTTCACAAACACAATGACAGGGCTGTTGAAACTGATCGCCAATATACAGAGCTCGGAGTATGACAGCAACATTGCTTGTGCCCCCCATTGGCTTCCTTTAAAACACACTCCAACGACTGACAGAAATGGCCAAATGCACACTTTGGCTTCCCAGAGCTCTTTACATGTTATATAAACAAGGTTCTTTATATTTGTATATGTTATAATTAGCTTAATTTCTTCTTTATTTTTCTCTGACCATGCAAGACTACAGGCAAAGGGAACAAAGGTGGTAGCTGTGATGTGGCAAGGTGCGCGATTACTCCCTCTACTGGCCGTCAGTCCCACTCTCATGCTGTACAGAATTACATATTTACAAAAGATAGGAGGCGCCATTGTACACATTTTTACCCTAACTGGAGTTGCACACAGACATACCAGCCTGTCAGAAACCATCAAGGAGTTTCAGAACAAGCGAAAAACCATCAGGGGAAAAGACAAGGACGATCGATATTGTACAGTGCTCATTAATATAAAAGCCCACCCTGCCACATCGACTGAAGCACAGAAAATTGCAAGGTATTAAATATCAGCCAAATGTACACTTTACAGATTTGCCCTTTTTTTTTTTTTTTTTTTTTTTTGGATGCCATATGAGGGGGATTCAAAGCAAAGCAACTAGTGAAGATCTGTAAATATACATATTCAGACGTTTTCGTTGAATGAAAATGCATACTTTACGATACATATTTTGCGCATATAGTAACATTTTTCCCACATTTTGTCCCCGCGTAAATTATATTCTTGTACACTTTTGAGAGGTTGTGGATTGCACGCGATCGGGTTTGCAGGGGCCGTTCACCTTCTGAAGAACATGGGGTTGCGCAGGCAGGCGGTTAGTCACCTGCAGCACCCCAGCGGTCCCGCGGAGGTCTCCAGGCTGCTGTCGGTGTCGGATGCCAGGGTCTGATCGGTGGACATGGAGGAGATGTCGTTGACAGAGGAGGAGGGGGGGAGGCTCTCGCTGCTGTTCACGGCTGCACCTGCGCTAAGGGAAGTAACGGAAAAAACGGTTACAACGAAAAAGACAACCGCCCATAAACTTAATACCCACAGCACCCTCTAGCAGGGCTAATAGGTACTACAATCACAGGATTGTTAGACATCTTTAAAGGGACTATCGTTCACTCAAAAATAAAAATTCTCTCACCATTTACTCACCCTCATGCCATCCTAGACGTATAGAACTTTCTTTCTTCTGCAGAACACATATTATGATTTTTAGAAAAATATTTCAGCTCTGTAGGTCCATACAATGCAAGTGAATGGGTGCCAACATTTTGTCGCTCCAAAAAGCACATAAAGGCATCATAAAAGTAATCCATACGACTCCAGTGTTTTAATCCATATTTTCAGAAGTGATATGATAGGTTTGGGTGAGAAAAAGATAAATATTTAAGTCCTTTTTTTCCTTGAAATTCTTCTCCCTGCCCAGTAGGGGATGATATGCATGAAGAATGTGAATCACCAAAAACACAAGAAGAAGAATGTAAAAGTGAACGATTTCTCGCCCATACCTATCATATCACTTCTGAAGATATTGATTTAACCACTGGAGTCTTATGGATTACCTTTATGCTGACTTATGTGATTTTTGGAGCTTCAAAATTTTGGCACCAATTCACTTACATTGTATGGAAGAAAAGAGCTGAGAAATTCTACTAAAAATCTTCATTTGAGTTCAGCAGATGAAAGAAAGTCATACACATCTGGGATGAGTAAATGATGAGGGAATTTTCATTTTTGGGTGAACTATTCCTTTAAGATGACCAAAATGTACAGTAACAAGGAAATGTGTAGAAATATACCACAGGGATGACAAAATGGTTCTTTAAGGATGGAGTCCATGGATGGAGATTCGTTTCTGAGGTGATATTGTTGGATGTTGAGCAATTAAGATAATTCAAGAAACACATCTCTTCTGCAAGCACTTAAACAGTCCACAATAATGGCACTTCCTATTTAATTACTCTATACTACTCTAGCTACTCTTGGAACTTGGCAGTGCGATACTGCAGATATTGTTGACTTTTGTATGACAAATTGCTAGTTACTTTCCTCATTTGTAAGTCGCTTTGGATAAGAGTGTCTGCTAAATGACTAAATGTAAATGTAAATAAACTGATTATGCTATCCTGAACCCTAAGACAAAAATATTATAATTTTTTGTATAATTTTACAAAAGACACATTCCCCCACAGACAACCTTGCAATTGCACTTTGTGCCTGTGTTTCCTGCAGCATAATTAAAGGAATATCCCAGGTTCTAAACAAGATAAGCTCAATCGACAGCATTTGTGGCATAAAGTTGATTACAACAAAAAAATGTATTTCGACTCACCCCTCCTTTTCTTAAAAAGTAAAAACCGAGGTTATATGTGTGTGTGTTTTGAATAAAAAAAATTGGAATTAACAAATAATAATATATATAATATAACATATGGAAGAAAGTGAAACAGGTGTGGAACATGAGAATAAATGCTGACAGCTACAAGTTTTGTAAAGAGAAACATCTTGCCTTTCAAAGCACACAAACTACCAAATATATTTTTCACCGCTAGGTGGAGCTAACACTACAAGAGGCGAGCAATGACAACATATGGTGCCAGGACCAAACACATGCATATTTTTCTTCATTTTGGAGCCATCTAGTTTGTGAGTTGCACTGACTATACAATAAATCAACAACCCAGAAATCCTAGATTCCCCTACCAGTGTGTTTCAAAACCAATTATGCCCAGCCCACTCCAATAACCAGCAAGGCAATTGCTTGTGATAAAAATCAAGCACAAATACCCTTGTTAAGAGGCTTCCTACGATAGCATTAAAAGCTTATTTACTTGAGTGACGGGCTACATCTCTTGTTTTCATAGGAAGCAGCCCTTTAATATCCACTCAGTGTTGTGAACGTGATTTATAATAGCTTTATACTACATTGCCCACGTCCTCATTTTAGATCATCATTTTAAACATGGCATTTTTTCTGGAGTGCCTGCACAGTGGAGCTGGATGAACATGATAAAAGATGGATGCAGAAGCTTGTTCTTCCGTAGAGTAAAACTTCCTCACAAGCCATAGTAATGTCCGATTTGTGAGCAAATTTTTCTTTTGAGCCAATGAACAGCTCAAAACGATTCACAAATCAGTCTGACTGATTCGTTAGCTCAGTGGTTCTCAAAGTGTGTGGCGCGCCCCCCTACGGAGGTATTGCAAGGGAGGCGCGGAAGACTGACCTCTCGTCAAATCTCGTTCACTTTCACACATTCAACAAAAATAGTGGAAAATACACATAAGAACCGATGTGCGCAATTACTTTTCCTCTGCCTTTTCTCCTGCCTTGTTTAAACTTTCGTCTGGCACCGCAGTGGATCCTGCACGCGCAGCTCTTGACAGCCCAAATCGTTGATGTAAAACAAGGTAATTCTTGTGTGCGCGCCAGTTTCAAATGAGTGACGAGGTGAATTAACACTTACATTTCGGTCTGTTCCTCACACAACACTATCATATGGCTTCAGAAGAATTGAAATCTAAGGCACGAGTGTTATGGATGACTTTAATGGCAATTTTATGTGTGCTTTCGAAGCTTGGACAGCCATAAACACGATCCTCTCGTTCCTCAATCTTGCGTTTCGTGGATTAAAAAAGTATCAGTATCATTAATCAGGTGTAAATTATTGTCCAGATGTCCTGACCGCTACCGAAACGTAGACGGCGATTTCACGTGATTCTTGTTACTTTTTTCAGCGCTCGCTAGGATGCGACAATCACAGTCATTTATTATAACTGGATGAGGAAATTTTTTCTTGTTTCAAAGGGGAGCGTGACGCAAAAAATTGAGAACCACTGCGTTACCAAATCAAAGTTATGTTTAAAAATCTTCCCAACTCGCTTTTGGCGCCCCTCAGTGGACATTACAACTGGAAAATGAATCTCACTCGAGCCCATACACCCAACAACACTTTCCACTCGGGGCAGTGTTTCAAATTTCGTTAAGCACAGACCAATTTTAGATAAAGATATGGCAATCTAAAGTTTCCGATTTCACATGAGATCAGTCTGTTTTACCACCATACGGTTAATCTAATATTTCAAAAGCTCTATCCTACATATTTTTTTTTGCTGGATTACCCTGTTTTTCCCCACTCGCTGCTTTAATTAGCTCCCATCACAGTAACTGTTGTCAGATATGTTGCATAAGTCTAATTTCGGTGACCATTTGAGCAGAAAAATAGAATTTCAGATACATCTCTCTACACTCACTTAACAGTGCGCTAACCCTGCAGTTATCTCCACAAAGGACATCTCCAGCATCCCAGAAGCTATCATAAATCTCTCGTTTATGTCGTTACTGCAGGCTAGAGCTTCTTAAAGGGAAGCATCTCTGCTTTAATGCGAGACCCTTATTAAAACAGGAAGGGAATGAGAATTTATATAGGCAGCATTGATTTTCACCCCAGTACAGTTGGGCAGGTTTAACTAAACACAGTGCATCACTGTTTAGTATAGGAACACCATATCAAGAATGGCTCACTGTAGTTGCAAGGCATCTATAAACCTTCAATTCTTTAAAACATCTCATCCACTGATAGATTTTCAGTTTGTTACAGGCATGTGATCAATGTGTTGAGAATAACTTGATGTCCTTTCACGGAATGTTTGCTCTCTGTTGCTACCTAACTAGTGGTCAACCAATATAGGTGTTTTTAATGGCCGATCTACACAAATCTATACTGGAGGGTGGCTTATTAATTGTAAATAATTCTATAAACTATATGAAAACTATATAATTAATAATGGGAAATTAGACATAGTCTGCGTAAAATTGCTGATATTAACATTTGTTTTACTTAATATTTACTCAAAACTCACTAAAAATGTAGTAAGCAAAGTGTGTATTAATAGAAAGTTTATTATGTTGACTATCATTGTGTTGTCATTCAAATTAGGCACTATCACTTCTGTTAATCGGCCAATGGGAATAGTAATACCGTACCACAACCATACTGCAAATTTCATTTGTTAAATAATAAACTTTCTATAAAACATATCTTAGTTAAATTCAAACATATGTTATAGACACGTGTGCTCTTTTACACACACTAATGCACAGATACAGTCACTGAGATCAAGACACACACACTGCTGCGAAATACAGAGCTGCACTGCGACTGCTTTCTTCAGCACAAGCACTTAATTACAAAGGAGGGAGGTCAACCAACTGACAGAGAGAGAGAGAGAGAGAGAGAGAGAGAGAGAGAGAGAGAGAGAGAGAGTGAGAGAGAGAGAGAAAGGCCAGGAAAAGATTTAGTAAAATTTACAAATAAATACCTAAAATCCAGTAATCAAAAAAAAAAAAATAAAATAAATAAAAAATAAAGTTAGTAGGAGGGTGATATTGCAGGATACAGGAATTACTGCAGTCTATCTGTCTCCTGCACGACATGCATATACAGCACACATGCATGCTGCCCTCTACAGGTCAAACCGAGACACTGCATACTGCTATAGAAGAGCTAACTAAACTCTACACACTCAATATAAAAAAGTCAAACCAGAGGTCTTTCTTTGCTATCTGAAGTATCAAATTGAAATACCGAAGTTTAATGGCAAAAAAAAAAAAAAAAAAAACAAAAAAAACAATTTCAGTTTGTTTCAGGTTAAGGATTATTGAGTTTTTTTTTTTTTTTACGTAATAACACAGATGAGAACTGACTTGCCATGGACTTCAACCTTAATTATGAAATATGCATATACAGTCACAATATACAGTCACAAATACCGTATAGTACATAGTACATAAAATCACATGTGTTGCATTAAGTACACCTTTTAACATTATGACACATTTTGCATCATAGCACCGTAGAAAGGATCATTATACAATCATACAAATATATCAGCCAACTAAAAGTACATTGCTGTAGCAGAGCAAATTCTGTGGAGTCTTTGTTTTATAATACTGATACTCTGATATACTACTACATTCCTGTTACAAAGAAAAAAACAACAACTAAGTGGTGTTCACACCGGACGCATTCTGTGTCCATATGCACTGTTTCTGAATAAATTTTTTATGTAAACATGAGCTAGCCTGAATTTTTGACTGCTGCGATAGGTTTAGCTGTTTTTTAGCGTCCTGCGCCATGATCGCCGTGTTTTTGCAACAGCATGTCAAGTTTAACTTTTAAAAATGTATCCCAAAACACCTGTACTCTTTTCCACTGTGCTCTGTATAGATAAAAAACAAGACATGGTTTGTACACTGACTACTGATGCTGTGATGCGATGTTGCAGTATGGTTGCAAAAAGGTTCCCGAAATTTAGGTTAAGGGAATATTGGGGGAACATTTTTGGAACTATTTTGCACAACCTAAAACAAACGTTCTGTTTTTGTAAATAACACTTTCATGGCAAACCAAAAAATAAATAAAAAATGTAATCTCTGCTTAAAGCTATCTTTTCAACACTAAAACACATCCTGTGTGAACAGCCCCCAACAAGTCATGACAAAAACAGGTTGTGGATATCAACAGTTAGTATGTAAGGTGCACAGACTACTACAGTATGCAGTCTCCCTTTCAAAAATGTACCATGGTAGTCATAGTTTACACCAAAATATATTTTATTTATTAATTACCAGTGATATCTACTACAAAAAAATAAATAAATGTGATAACTTGGTATAGTCGCCAATATTGTCATCAAAATGAGAAATGAAACAAAATGACAGAAAAAGTCTAGAAGCTTCATTCAGTATTTGAGGAAGATGTTCATTTGTTATAGCTTTACAGCGGTTATAATAATTGTAGTAACTACGGTATTTTGGAAACTTTGGATACCATGGTGATTTCTTTGTAAGGGATCATTTACAGATTAGATATTAGTATGTTTACACTCAAGACGTGTTCTGTTTGTTCCACAAAAACATGATGGTGGGGGACAAGGACAGATGGAGCAGTCACAACGGAGGGTTTCTCATAAAACAGCTGAAATCACTTTAAATTGACTTACAGAAGCATAGCTTATGCACAGAGAGTACCTGAGGGAGAGGGCTGTCCCTTCACAACACCATTCTTCGTTCTCTCCTCGAAGTTCATCACCTCTTTATAGATGAGCTCTGGTACAGAGACAAGAGGAGAAAGGGAGAAGCACATCTTACTTGAATCAACTCCAAAACAGTTTAGGTTCATTTGAAACCTCAGTAAACAAGGTCCGATAAGGGTAAGATTAAGAATTACTTGTTGATTTTGCTGTGAGAATCCATGTGTTTTAGACAAACACATGCTGAAGGAGTCAAGCTGGTTGGATACAGCGCTGAGAGTCCACTACAAGGACATTTTATAGGCTACTGTTCTTTTTGTTTTAATAGAATAATCAACTTTTTCAGTTATACCGAACTATCATCTCGAAGATGGTACAGATAGCCTGTAAGTTCAAAGGATTCTTTTGTCCCTTCTTCGATCAAAATGTTCAATTATATATGATAAATTATGGTATAACTGATATAGTTTCGGGGCAACCATATTTCTATTTGTAATATGGGTACCTTTTTAGTAGGGCTTTCAGCTGATTAAAATTATAAAAATGCCATGCCGATTAAATAATCAAATTAATTGCAATTAATCACACACATTCATATTTCCTGAGAAAGGCCCTCAAATGAATATAATTCAGTCTAATAGTATAGTGCATAATGCACAATACATATTTTTTACATAATTAATCGCAGAAAATTAACATGTTATTGCTTTTCATGTGATATGATGATTTTTTGCGATTTTATATTTTATATGGTATATAAATATTATTGTACTTTGTTATTTATATAACGTTTCTATGAAGTCAGAGACGTTTACTAATCTTGATTAGTTAATAAAAATACCATTATTCATCGTTAATTCAAGTTAGTTTATAGTACATTAACTAATGTTAACATATACAACTTTTGATATTAAAAATGTGTTTGTAGTATATGTTAAAATTAACATTAACTAAGATAAATAAATGCTGTAAAAGTATTGTTAATTTTTAAATCATGATACCTTATGTTTTTAACTAATGTTAACAAATGTAACTTTATTTTGCAGAGTTACCCAAATTTCCCATCTGGGACAATAAAGTATAATCTAATTTAAATTCTAAGAAACCAACATAGCCTCATGATGACAAGTCGTAATAATTTGTTTGAGTTCAATGGGGAAATCGTAAGACATTGCATGGCTTGCCTTGTACGAAAGGTACAACTGTGATTCCCATGGAAACCAACCAATCAACAAGCAGAATTTTAAATCGATAGAACACAGGCGACCCTAATGTCCAACACTATTTCAACAAAAAAAAAAACATCAATGAACAAATGTATATGTAAATAACCTGTAACATGCTTACCTCATCTCGTTCCAAACCCTGATGTTTTCTTTCTTCTGTGTTACACAGAAGTTATTTTCCTATTGAAATGTTTAGGTTTAGGGTTTGGGTAAGGGGTTACACTTTATGATTTGGTTTAGGTTTGGGTTAGGGGTTAAACTTAGGTAAAATCGTAAAAACATTGTTTGTTGGTTTGTTTATTTTTCTTTTTGGGAGTAAAACCTGCACGTTTTTATACAAGCCAACTCGTACAATTTCACCACCTCGTTCTAATTATTACAACTTGTAATGATATCAGGTTGTTAGAAACACCTGTTTGAGGCATTTTTGCAAGCATTCCTCTGCTTGGAAAGCTGTGTGTTTGTGTGTGTGTGTGTGTGTGTGTGTGTGCGTGCGTGCGTGTGTGTGTGTGTGTGTGTGTGTGTTATTGCAGAATCTCTTTGGGCAGTGAGTATTGTCTACATGCTTTTATGTGAGTTATGTTTGTAATGTCTACATGCAGAAAGCTCCAAACGAAGGCCTACCTTTCCATTCATCAATCGAATGTTCCCTCTCATCCAGCTGTTTATCATAGATCTGTGGAGGAGGCTGAGAGAGAGCGAGAGAGAGAGAGAGAGAGAGAGAGAGAAAGAGAGAGAGAGAGAGATTTAAATCTCTAATAAACTTGTCGATATTTTGTCTTTCTATAGTGTTAACTGCAATTTGCGTCAAAATATAGAATATCTGCAGAATTTCTTGATGAAAGACCTCTCATCTTGTATGTAACATTATCAGAAAGCTGCACTACACATGAAAAATAAGGGCCAGATTAAACATGTAGGTATTCTTTATCAATGTTTTGGGGAACATTCATAAATACACTTTGTAAGTATTATTATTATTATTGTAATGAACAACATTTACATTTAATATAACAGACATTGTAATGTAAAGTCTTAGCACCATCTGCACATGCAGTTGACATAATGAACAATAAAGAACTTTGCAGTAAATAAGGACCAAACAGCAGCATTATTAGGACAGAAGAGAAGATGTTATTCTGCACGACAGTGATGTTTAGGACAGGTTAAGACAAACACATGAGATATAATTTGTGGAGAGACGCTGTGTTTCAGTACCAGGACAGCATTTTAGGCATCATGGATGCATTTCAACATTAAATCGAAAATCAACGTGTCTGGGCATCAGAGGTGCATTTGATTTGAATGCACTTGTGATGAGAAAAAGTGCTGTCTACTGTAGGTAGGAAGCTCATTAGGGTTTTGAGAAACGGATGGATGGATAGATAGATATATAGATAGATAGATAGATAGATAGAGGTAGATAGATGGATGGATGGATGGATCAATGGATGATGATAGATATACAGTATGTTATTGGCACATTGTACATTATTAGTATACAATACTAGCACTCAAGCACATAAATACACATACATTCATATCCTATAAAACCTTCCAAATTCCAGGCCAAATCTTCAATGTTCTTTCTTTTTTTTTTTTTTTTTTTTGAGGGTACATATCAATGCGTGTTACAAAGAGATCTGGGGAAAAGTAAAGGTGTGTTGAAATGAGGAGGTTTCCTAAGTGTAGAACATTTTTTGATTTACCATAGATATGTGCTGATTCCTGGCCTTCATCAGAGAAAGAGAAACACCAAGAGAAGGAGACAAGAATCACACTAATCAGGAAGATGCTCATGTATTATTAAAACAAACTGTTTGCCATTGAAATTTAGATTTGCTATCATAGCGCTACCATAATTGTAAGCATGTTTGGTTCATATTTTGATCAATGGATAAGTGTTTTTTTACATACAATAAATGACATCTGTTAACAATAGGAGCTATACAAATAATCAAAGATATACATACTGTAAATCTAAACTAGGACCTTATTACACACGTTACATGTCAGAATGTGTTTGTACGTTTTGTCGCCTACTTTCTAAAAAATTGCATTTTGCAAATTGCAAATTGCATGCAATTGTGCTCTTAAGAACCAGCAGTTTTTCAAAAGGTGACATGATATGAATAGAATCCAAGGTAAATGTTTAGAAATCTTCATCAAAGAACAGGACAACCTTCAGTTATTCTCACTCCTTTCTGTGTCCTCTCACACTGATGAAGGTCTCCAGAATCAACCCACAAACACTTCCTTAACAACCCAACAAAATAACACTAGATAGTTGCCTACACATGATCTATCAAATTGAGCATCTCATCTCAATATGTCAGTGGATATAGGGCTGATCACTCTAAAGCTTAATTTATATAATGGAAGAAGCCAAACTTTTCACTCTTGGACAAATTAAAGCATTCTGGGCGAACGAGAATCAAACCCTTACAAATTGCTTTTATCGGTTAACCTAATGTAGTCAGGTTGATTCAGTAGTATCAAATGATATATTTTGACAAATAAAACCAGGTAATTTAGAAGTTGCACATTTTGAGGTTAGGTGTCATGTTTTTACTACTTCATGCCAACAATTCCGATTTGGCGCAAAAAAAATTACATCTTATGTTTTTTATATATTTATTTATATTGCCAGCTCACTATGTGTATTGCTGTATACAATATAATAAGAATACAGATGTTTTTTTTTGTTTGTTTTTTTTTTCTGGGCTGTCCAATTAGATATGAGTATGGGAGGGTATCACATTTGGACAAAAAGGACATGAGTCAAAATGGACAAACTTTAAGCTGGTCTTTAATTGCTTGCTGTAGTGTGGGCTCAGCTTAGGCTGGCAGATCAGAATAAACTGTTCACAGATGGCCTGGTCACACTAATCGATATCACTGAGAGAATTAGGGAGAGCTGTACTCACTGCCTCCACCTCGGCCGGGTCATACCACACATTAATGTAGGGGTGCTGCAGGGCCTCGTCCACTGATATCCGCTTAGCGGGATCAATGATCAACATCTTCGACAGCAGGTCTCTGGCCTGACTAGCTGTAAAACACATGAAGGCAGAGGTTAGAGTGGCCAAACACACATTTACTTAGCTATCTAAATTGGAACATACCATAGACATCTATTGTTTTTAAATAAAGGTACTTATTATTACTTTGTTCTAATACTAACCAAAACCCTACCTCAAAAACAAAACTTTGTGTACATTTAGAATGCACAACGAATATAGGAAAAAAAAAGAAGAAAAAAAAACTTGTTTGCTTTTTTTAATATCATTTTTATATTTGAGGGCATCCCCAAAATTCCCCAAGGGTTTTTTTTTTTTTTTTTAGCTCCAAAAAAACAACTTAGTCTCATAGAATGAACGTTACTATAAATACATTTTTGCAAACTGACTTTTACACGCCAAATTCGACATTTCTTCCAGTTTCCTGGTGAAATTAACACTAGAGGTGCTACAACAACTGTGTTTTATTTACTTTCACATAAATCATGACTAAAATGGTTTATTATGACTATATTAACACATATTTTTCGCAGTATTGCTCACAAACTGCTGTTACAGTATGATATTGAAACACATTTACTCTAATGCATCATTTGAAAAACAATCTTCTTGTAACAACTTGTATTACACTCACCTACATTTACACACCTATTCCAATTTGATTCGTTTCCGCAGAAACTCACTTAGAGTGTTGGACTTTGGACTCTTAAGTACGCGATTCAAGTCCAGTATTTAAGGAGAGGAGACAGTGGCAGACAAGAGAGATGCACGAAGCCTGTCTGTGTATGTGTGTCTTTATGTTTATATGTAACTGGCTGAAAAGCAGTGCATGTTTTTGTTTTGTTATACACTGAAAACTTTTTAATAAATGTCTGACATGGATTGTTCACCCGGTCCCCGCTCCTTCTTTCCACATTGAGAACCTGGCACTGGCAGTGGCAGTTTCAGCGTGAAGCATTTACAAGTTTCCATTGATCATGGTATAAATAATGGGGGGGTTGTACTTGATTGTTTTGATTATTTGATCATACAAACACCAAAAATGATGTGGTTGCTTCAGCAATTCTGTTTTTCACCTCACATTTCATTTTTCTGGCGCTATTCGGTTGTGTTTAGGTTTAAGGTTTAGGGAAGGGAGATTTTGTTGAGGTTTTTATTGATTTAAAACTCGATAGAGCATTAACCTTAAAAATCTCATGTGTTTGGGTGAACTTTTAACGCTTCACAGTGGACATTTCACCTCAGAACTGCGGAAATCCATGTAAGGAACCACATAATCAGGGCCATTTCTGACCATTTTGGTTCCCTAGGTGAGATCCCCTTTGGCGTGGTGTGGCGTCTCCTCATTGGTGTCCCCCCCAGCTGGTGTCACCCTAGGAAAACACCTAGGTCGCCTATGCCTAAAAAATGGCCCTGCATGTACTGTAATTAACCTAACCCTTTTGCAAAAATATTGTGGAAGTCACATAATTTTCATGAGATCAGACTGGATTACTCTTCAGAATAAATGAATTTCCTTCCCTCTCTTCCTTTCCACCTCTGTACCCTCACTTGCTCTATAAATAGCCCTATACAGTCAGAGCTTATCTCACTCTTTCACAGCATCATCCCATCTCTCTCCCCTCTCTCTGCCACCGCCTGGACCACTTCAAAATGGCCGACATCAAATTTCTAAAGATCTCTATGACTCTATCCCTCTCTTTCCCTTTCCCTCTGTCTGACTCAATTTGACTCAGTTCAGTTTGTCATTTTAATGTGACTTATTGGCCTGATAGAAACTGTGCATTTATATTGGCAAAGTGTTTTCAGACTAAAAAGTAAAATAACAGTGCAACAGTGAAAAAAAAAGTAAAAAAGAAAGTAAAACCGCAATAGTGCAAAATAAAAATATATAAAATAAAATAACATAAATAAAAACATTAAATAAATTAAAAATTCTAAAAAAAAAAAAAAAAAAAAGTAAAAAAAACAAAAAGTAAAACATCATTAGAGGAAAATAAAATAATAAAAAATAAAATAATAGATAATAAATTACATTAATAATATTACAAATAATTTAATAATCATAATCATAATCATAATAATACTAAAATATAATAAAATAAAAATATTTAAAAATGTATTGTCAAGATCCGAAAAGGGCAAAAAAAAAAAAAGTCCATATGTGACGCTATATGAATGTACAGTACACTATCTTAAAAATCATCTGAAGACATACAATTGTTTTTTTTAAGGAACAACTCTACATTTAAGTGATTTTCAATAAAAAAAAATATCCCCTTCACTGCAGCTTTCAAATCTCATTAAAATTTTCATTCATTCTTTCAAATCTCATTCCCACATATTCAAATTGGTTACTTATGACACAAGAAACCATGGCGTAAATTGACACCGAACCTTGCTCAATATGTAGACTCTCTATTTTATTTATTTTTTTACTAAATGGGACGCAAATGAGATTTTAGAGCATTTTGGATGAAATATTCCTTTAAATAAAGAGTAATTAAAAAGTATAAATGTAAAAATGAAAAATAAGACTAAATATATCACGGTCCTGTCACTCTGTCAGTCTGGGTTTTGGTCTGACAGGACCGTGGCATCATCGTCCCATGTCTGTCTTGTGTTTTGTTGTCTGTCTTTGTGTGATGCGCGGTTTCAGTTGTATTCCCTGCTATGTGCTCTTCAGTCCATCTTGTTTCATGTCGGGAGCACGGTGTCTGGATCCTGACTTCCTGTCTGGTTCGGTTTCGGTCTGTGTTGGTATCTGGACACTCATGCTCCATGTCGGTCTGTTATTGACGTGGGTGCATCGCGCTTATGTCATCTTGGCAGCATGCACTCGCGTCAATAGTTTGTCTGGCTCTCACGAACATGGGTGCACCTCACGTCACGCTTGCTTTGCATTGCGCGCCCGGGTCGCGAGCTGTCTTTGTGTTGTGCTGAGTTTCAGTCATTTCGGTCTAAGGTGTTGGGTGTGTGTGTGGACAAACTCTCGCACAGGTGTCTTGTTTTGTTTTTGTCGCCTGTTGCGTGTCGCGTGGCGTTTGCCTCAAGATGTATGCTCAGGTTTGTAAGGAGACTGCGCAGGGTATGGCAGCAGGACAAGTCTGTGTGTGGTTTTTATCATTTTCCTCGGGTCTGGGATACGATCAGACCTGCCTAATCGGTCTCTTTTGGGCAAGTCTGAACAAACATTTTAGATCTTGGGTCCCAGATCAGGATGAGGATGGAGGTTTTCTCGAGGCAGGCAGGCTATGAAATGGTAGGAGTTTGTTTCAGTCTGCGCCTCGGAGGACTTCCATTCCTCATCCCAACCCGAGGATGAGAGCACCCCCAACATGGAAGTGGATGCCTCGGCCGAGCCCACTGCTGCTGACCGCCAGGAGGTGGAGGCTGTCACTGCAGCAGTACTTCCCTTCGCCCGGAAGAGGAGGAGGAGGGCGCCCACTCCTCAGTCGCTGACAGTGGCCACGGAGGCCGTTCCCCTGCCGCTATCAGTGCCCACGGCCACGGAGGCCGTTCCCCTGCTAATGCCAGCGCCCACGCCTGCCACGGTCAACGAGCTAGTGCCCACGCCTACCACGGTCAATAAGCCAGCACCCACGCCTGCCACAGTCAACTAGCCAGTGCCTGAAGCCTCGTCCGTCCCAGAGCCAGCGCCTGAAGTCTCTTATCCCAGAGCCAGCGCCTGAAGCCTCATCCGTCCCAGAGCCAGGGCCTGAAGCCTCGTCCATCCCAGAGCCAGCGCCGGAAGCCTCGAACGCCCCAGAACCAGCACCTGAAACCTCGGCCATCCTAGTGCCAGCATCCTCGGTCATGACGGCCGCTCCCACAGCAGTGCTCCCGGCCACCCGGAAGAGGAGGGGGGCTCCTGTTCCCCAGACGCTGCCAACACTCCTGGCCACGGAGGCCGTTCCCCAGTTGCTGCCAGCGCTCCTAGCCACAGAGGCTGTTCCCCAGTCACTGCCAGCACTCCCGGCCATGGAGGCTGTTCCCCAGTCACTGCCAGCACTCCCGGCCATGGAGGCCATTCCCCAGTCGCTGCCAGCACTCCCAGCCATGGAGGCTGTGAGCACTGGCAGCAACTGGCGAAAGGCCCTGTTACTGCCAGTGCCAACGGCCACAGAGGTCGTTCCTGTCACTGCCAGTGCCCATGACCACGGAGGTCATTCCCCTCTCACTGCCTGTGCTCACAGCCATGAAGTCCATTCCCCTGTCACTGCCAGTGCCCCCGGAGGCCGTTCCCCTGTCACTGCCTGTGCTCACAGCCATGCAGGCTGTTCCCCTGCCATTGCCAGTGCCCATGACCATGAAGGTCGTTCCCCTGTTACTGCCTGTGCTCACAGCCACTGAGACTGTTCCCTTGTCCCTGCCAGTGCTCACGACCAAGGTCATTCCCCTGTCCTTGCCAGCGCTCACGACCAAGGAGACCATTCCCCAGTCTCTGCCGGTGTTCACAACCACAGAGGCCGTTCCCCTGCTGCGGCCAGTGCCCGAGCCTTCCACGGCTCCGCCCCTTGAGCCTTCTATGGCTCCGCCCCCTAAGTCATTCCCTCCTGATCCCTGTCCAGCGATCGCCACCCAGTACTCTGTCCCCTCTGTCCTGAGGCCTCCTCCCAGGCCGTCAAACCCTGCCTTTGCCCTGAGGCCTCCTCCCAGGCTGCCAGACCCTGCCTCTGCCCTGAGGCCTCCTCCCAGGTCACCAGACCCTGCCTCCGCCATGAGGCCTCCTCCCACTCCTTTCTTTAAGTTCCCTCCCTGGTTTCCCTCCCTTCCCTCCCTTTCTGTTGTGTTTTATGTTTTATGTTAGTGCTCATTTTGTCTGTCTTGTGTATTGTTTGATGTACCCGTTTTGGGATGCCGGGAGGCTGTTTCCTCTACGGGGTAGTTTATGTTTGTTTTTTCCCCCTTGTGGGAGTTTATGTTGGATTTAGCCTTTTTGTTTAAAAAAATCCCCTTATTTTTAACTCTGCTTTTGGGTCCTGCCTCTGCATTCGGTGACAAAATATGCCAATAATAATTTTTTTTCTCTCTCTCCTTTCACTTTGTCATAAAACACAGTAGCTTTAGCAGCTGTACCTGGCAGCAGGGGGTTTAGCTTCAGATTAATGCTCATGTCCATTAGTCTCACCAGCCCAATTAATAATCACACCCATACCACAGAGTTCTGAGTCTAATCAGCCATGTTTTAAACTCCTCTTTGTTTCCCAGACTAGAAACGGAAGAAGATACAAAGATTCAGCATGTACCTGTGATGTGTGTACACCGGTAATAAATTCCACCAGGCAATTTTCATATCAAAGCTCATAATTCTTCCCCAACAATATTATAATATTGTTGTATTTATAATGTTATATTTATAATGTATAAATATTTTATTTTAATAGGCTCCATTTCATAAATAAAAATTAAGCCTATTTTGTGCATTGCCCTGTCTGGACATAATAGCAACAATACTACTACTACTACTACCACTAATGTTAATATTATTAATAATAATAATAATATTTATTATTATTATCATAATAAATTTGCATAAATAAAAGGCATGTCCTTATTAATGGAAATGATGTCACTATACAAAAATAAAAAAAAGGCATGTGAAATATAATTTATTAATTACAATATAATTATATATATATATAAAAATTGAAAATACATCATAAAAAATAAATCCATTACATTTATATATTTATATTTTGGGGTGAAATCTTATTTTCTTGACAGTATTTGTGACATTCACACACAAAGCTTTAGGTAAACATTTCACCTAAGCTTTAGCTTTACGTGATGGTAAAGTCATGGTATCATGTATAGTAATACCATAGTACTGGATAATTACCATATATATACAATATGGAATTTACATTATACTGTAATACTTTAAAACTTTAGGTACACATTTTAAAAAGTACTGTGATGGTACCATGGTAAATTCATGGTATCAAATGGTAATACCATGGTACTGTACAATTGCCATATGTACAATATGGCATTTACATGATGCTGTAAGTTATTTCTAAGAATATCGTTTTGAATTAATTTACCTTTGAGTTTGTTGTGCTCCGAATCGGCAGGGAACAGGCAATCAGGGAAGAGTTTTGGGAAGGTCAGGCCGGCGTATTTTGGTCTGTTCTCCACATAGTTGCGCACCGTTGGCTGCAGCTTCTTCATGAACTCAGGAGAAGGCGTGCCAAGCTGCTCTATAACCTTATTCCATTGGTCTATATCTGTTTGTGGGTTTAGTCACGGAAAAAATGCCTACAGACTAGGAAAAGGGTTGTTTAAACATTATATAAAGTATGATTTTTCCATTTAATTGTGCTTCAGGGTAATAAAGGCTAAATCACTAAAGCACTCTGAGGGTTTTAATTTGGCCCTGGGTGGAAACAAAATCTGATTTTGTTGCCTAATACAGTAAACAGATGAGAAACAGAAAACAAAATTTGTACACACAAGCTAAGAGAAAATGATGCCGGATTAGAGGATGCAAGAATATCAACTAGCCATTACTTTAATTAAATATGTGAACTGTCAGATGATTCATAAATATTTGTAGGTCCCTTGTCCATACAAGTTATACAAGCATAAGAAGGGTTTATGTTCTAGAAGTCCACACACTGATATTGTACGTACCAGTGTCTATGCAAACGTAACTACAATTTACATGAATATTGATCAGATCACATTGTAATTGACAGCATAGAGGATGGAGAAGAGGAAATTATTATATTCTGAAAATTCAAAAATATAAAAAAAAATAAATAAATAAAAAAGGCAATTTAGTAGCAATTTCATTCTCCATTTGCATCCGTAGACTCTTGGACAGAACATATAACTGAATAGTTATCACCCTGGAATATTGCAAAAACTATTTAAAAATGTATTTATTTATTTATTTATTTTTTAGTAAATCCTAGAGTTTAATGTGATCATCAAAAGATACACTGTAAAAAAAATTGTCAGGTAAATGTGCTTAATGTGGAAAATTAACTGTTCTAAAAAAATAAAATAATAATCAGTTCTAATTTAACTGGTTCAATTTCATTACAATGAAATTAGTTTATACCAACAAAAGTAATTTTTATGGGTTAGATTAAGTAGAAAATGATCCTTGGATCACTTTTTTCAGTGTATGATTTAACTTTTGTTACAGTATTTCTAGGATTACAAAAATGTAATTTATGTTATACAGTGTTCAAATAAATCAAGTTTATGTTCCCATTATACTTAAGTGGTCTTGAAATACAGTGTGTATTTCTATTGTAACATTCCATGCAATGTTATGTCACACAAAATTGCCTATTGCTGTAAACAAACAATCAAGCGAAACAAACAAAGACAGTGAGATGTCTGATTGATATTTCACCACTGAACATTTTTTTCAAACTAGTCTCCATTCACCATCTGTTCTTAATGTGTTTCCAAAGATTGTAGACAAGGTCATTCAAACAAACCAGCAATTACCTAAACTGTAGAGAGCATAAACAACATCAGACATGGACGTACTGATAAGTGAACATGCTTTAACACATTTATTATCATCACAAATTGAGATGGGAGTGAACCCCTATGTATTTCTTTCTTCAGTGAACACAAAAGTAAATGTAAGACAGAATGTTAGCCTCATTCACCATTCACTTTCATTGCATCTTTTTTCTATACAATGAAAGTGAATGGTGACTGAGGCTGTCAGTCCCTAACATTTTACCTAACATCTCCTTTTATGGATTTGGAACAATATGAGTGTGAGTAAATGATGACTGAATTCAAATTTTCGGGTGAACTATCCCTTTAAGAAATCACATATCTCTCTCTCTCTCTCTCTCTCTCTCTCTCTCTCTCTCTCTCTCTTCATTCATGTCATTCTCACAGAAGAGTAGCAGTGGGAAATTAGGCCAACAGGGAAGGAATGGAAATGAAGAGGGAGACCGCTGGTGTTCAACGCTCTTGATTAAGGGACTGGTTTATGGCAGATAGGTTTGAGTTGGCCAAAATGAATGGATCCTGAAGATATTAAGAGCTGTCTCTCTGGGTGCCTAGCAACAGAGGGGGGAATGGATGTTGTCATGGTAGCCCAGCTGGCCTTGGGGAGTCAAATGACTGGTTTTGTTCCCCAGGCATCCTATGATTCCCACAAAGGGGGGGGGGGTCTGGTTCAAAGTGACGGGGCCAAAAGAACAATATTACATCATCCTACAGGAACAGCCCCAAAACACAAAAACACCCTTTCTCAATCTTGCCATCACACATTTAAGAAAGCCAAACAAACATTTAAGTCTGCCTGGTGGGGTTCTTTCTCCAAACAGCTTCCAATTTGGATTTAATTCTATTTGTGAGACTCAAAATAAAAAGACATTTCATCTTGATTATTTGATGTGTACCTACACGCAAAAGTAGATATATTTCATGCTTTTCCCCATTTCCTTACAAATTCCATTTTTATGTTTCTCTTTAAAATGCATAATGTTAATCATATTTTCCATGAAAATCCCAAAATTACTACTAAAGTTGTTACTACTGTAAAACCATAACAAATTATACATTTATAAATTATACAATTATAAATGAACAGTGTAAGATGTGTCTTTGTAAGATGTGTCTATTTAATGAAAAATATAATTAATCATTTAATAATTTATATATTATTTATTAATATAATATAATAATACCAATATACCAATATATATTATATTATATTATATTACTGTCATGAAGAGTTTTATTATTACTACTTTTAAGCATGTTTATGATGACAGTGGTGGCTAATTCTACGTTCCCACAGCTTTAGTGTAGTAACAATAACAGTAACCGCATATTTTTTGGTGGAAACTATGGTTTCCATTGTACATTTAATATGGAGTTTCTTTTCGGGTTAGTATCAGAAGCAGTCAATGACAGGGGTCTTATTTGATATTGATGTGAGGGAATGATCTCTCAAGCTGAATGAAAAGATCAGAGAGGAGCAGAGAGACAGGGCGAACATAAGGGAAGGATACGATCTGTGCCTGGAAACAGCACTGACCCTCTTATTACTTCCCCAAAGATACAGCCTATAGACCACATGTCCACTGTAGACCACACACACACACACACACACACACATACACAACATATATCATATTAAAGAATGCACATGCTGTACATCTTAATAGAAAAGCTCTGTTCCAAAACCTAGTGAGCTGTCTTGATTTTCTTTAGGAACAGTCTTTTTTTTTGGCAGCACTCCTATGATGCCTTAAAAATGCTGTCTAAGTAGGTAGCTCACTAGGCTTTGGAACAGAGCTAATATGTCACACTTTGTTCAGATTTGACAGCCTGTAAAAAAATGTGACTCATGGGTGCTAACAGCAGAATTTTTAGGACACCTGACATATTCCTCATTTTAAAACATTATCCATCAACTCCTGACTCAGCCTATTTAGTTAAAAATCTCACTTATGAGCTCGCTTTGGTTTACTGAGTTAATACAATCCTTCAACTTCATGTATTAAATATTACAATTCATTATTAAGCAGGGCAATCCTTAGAGGCTTCTATATTTAGAATCTAAAACAGGTTAGCAGAATGTGATACAAAAACATCAAGGGCAAATTTCGCCAAAGCCTAAAACTTGGGCGCGTAAAAGGTGCAAAAACAAACTATGCCAAATACTTTAACCAACAGCTTTAGTGTTTGCTTTAGGCTTTTGTAAATTAGCCCCTTTAAATGTTAACTAGAGCTATTGATGAGAAAGCACAGCATAGAAGTTCATTTAGGCATGTGTTCATGAATTTAAAAAAGACCCAAATAAGCCAGCTTGGTCTACAGATCAATACCTTAAGTGCCGGTAGGAGAATAGAGAACAGGTTGAGCTGAGCAATGCAAACTGGGTAATAGTTTGACACCATTCCCCTGTAACTAATGAGTATACAGAAACTAAATGAAACTTTAATCATTTCTGCTTTAGACTGAACCAGAGTTCAGAAAAACACTCAACTTTTTATAACGGTAAGGTCATTGCAGGGAATTCAGAAGAATAATGCACTGAAAGGTCTGTTGTGCTTTTGGAAATATCTTAAGAGTAATATTTCATAAATCTGACTTATGGAGCTCCAGAACAAATCCTTTTTCTCACTGAAATGCAGAGGAAGGTATGGTGAATAGTTACAGTACTTTATTCACGTCAGGCATGCTCTATTGCAAAAGTAGCTTGCTATTAAAATCAGATGATGCGAGACTGATGCGAGCCCTGAATATCCTGAACACTATTTTGGATGTTTTAATCTAGATTTTGAAGTATCCTTTGCTCTTTCTCTCTGCTCTTCAGAAGTTATAAACCTAAGACTGCATATTTAAACTAAATGAAAATTCCTCCTACAGTATTTTCAGTGTCCTAATAGCAGGAGACAGACAAAATCACTAAATAAAATAAAATATACTGCCCCACAAATGCAAAGTTACAAAAATAACCTCAAAGTTATAGTTGGCGGTCAAAGTTAATGTTTTAGCTCAGATTTTGTAGTTACTGCCATTTTCACAATTTTCATTGCTTAAGTCAAACCCATCTGTCACAGGACAGATCTAACTGTGATTTTGGTCATACAGGTGCATAAAGTTTGAAAGAATTTGCATCAATATTATCTTTGCATGACGGTATAGCACTATGGCAAACCTCTGTGGCAAACGTCTGGTGAACATTGCCGCAAATTTGCCATAAACTAACTGCAAGTTTGCCACACGTGCAACAATCTAATGAGTATCTGGAGAGCAAGTGAATGACTAACCGTGAAAATTTCTTTCAATTAATGTTTAGGGATTATTACATTTCAGTGGTGAGGATACAACACAAGTTCCCCACAATCCACCCAAAAACATAAACATGTGAAGCTCCAGCAACATAGTAATGAATTAAATCCTCAATATTCAAAAATAAAGAAAGGAAACCAAAGAAAGACAGGTGATGGAGACCAGTGTTGGGGAAGCTACTTTGAAACTGTTTCTTCCCAAGCTACATGCAACTCATAACTTAAAGTAGTTCAACCACCGTCAAGCAACTCTATAAGTTACTAACTTTTATATAACTGAGTTCAAATACAGTGAGAAACAGCAGCAATTAACAAAATATTGAATTATTAAAAAGAAGGCAAAGTCCCTTTAATGCTTCTGTGGGGCTCAAGTTTATTAGGGAATCATTTATGTGAACTAGTTCATTTACATGAACCATCTGAACAAAACAAATCACTAAATTGAATTGAGGTTCCCATTGCTATGTATATGTTTATAATTTTTTCTAACTGGTTTATTTACATGAACTGTCCAAACGAACTGATTCACTTAAATGATCTGGATTTTTCAGCACTACATACATGAAAGAGAGAATGGTTTTGGTGAGTGCGACTGATTACTCCCTCCACTCCATTGCTGCTCTTGCAATACAATGTCCCAAATGTACCATTTTGTGACATTACACCGCTAGTCATTGGAAAAAGTAGCTTTTTACAGCCATGAAACACTTTGAACTTGTTATCTTTAAGCCAGTTAGCTCACTCACATGTGATATGTAAAGCCAATTGGCTCACATGGTGTAAGCTGATACTAGGTCCCTTGGGTAGCTGATCAACCTGCCTCCTCTCTCTTTGCCTAACATTTAAAGGTGCACTCAGTCATTCTTTCCTCATTAAAAAAGTTTTACTCCTAAAGAAATTATTTGTAATTTTGAAACATATAAAATCATGAGCACTCACATGAGATGAGGACTAGTCATATCAGTAACCTTATAAAAGCTGTTTTATTCTATATAGGGCAGGGGTGCCCTCATGGGGGCTGCCATTTTAGAATCACATGACCAGCTGAATACTACTCACTCAGTCGCAGTAACCATCTTGTTATTGGACACTTTCACACTTGGATTAAATGAATCATGGCTAATTGTGAATAATGAATTTCTCCAATGGCATCTGTAACTGAAAACAATTGATTTTGAATGATGCTGCATCCACACTATTAGGTGTCACTGTAAGTCCAAGATGGCACAAAAGTTACTGAGTGCATCTTTAAATTTGCTCAGTTTGCAAGTAAGCTGGTTTCACTGCAGCACCCTGTGAGAGTTTTCTCTAAAACCCTCCACCTCCCCAGCTCCACAGGTCTAGATATAATACATGGGGAGTTAATCGTATTTTAACCGCGATCATGGTTTTTGGTTAATTAAGCATAACCGTCTATGGTATTAATGAGCTAACAAGAAGAAATTACAGCCAGGTAAAGTTAACTTAACAACTTGTTAATTTTCATTATAGGCTGTGTCTACAGATGACAGACCAAATCACAAGCTCTTTCGGATTTGTTCAGTTTGTGCACTTTACTAATGTGCGCTAACCGCTTTATATTTAATGCGCTCCAGATTTACTTCAGTTGAACATTTGTGTAATTCCAAATAAGTTTGGCCATTACAAGTTTCTAAACAAATCTAAAGTAACCCCATGGCAAACATTTTACCATGTTATTATTTTGTGCTAAGCATACCAAACTAAACACAGAAACAACACACACCCTTCCTTCATTTTTCTGCAAAAATAAAGGCTTGATGCAGTATAGCAATGACGCATGCAAACTTTTTACAGAAATATATTACTATTGTATATTGCAATACTATAATAATAATAATAATAATAATAATAATGCTAATAATAATAATAATAGTAATAATAATATTATTTTTTTTTTTTTTTAAAGAGGACTAAAGTGTACACCTAGAGTAACTCTTATATTGGCAGTAATTTGGGAAATCATTTACTAGATTGTAGATATAACTCTTTGTTCAACATGAGGGCTGCTGTTTAATGTGATTATATAATTTATTAGATTTTTTATTTTTAATTTTTTATAATTGATATCTAAGCAACAGGTAACGGTGATTTTTATTTTTATTTTTTATTTTTTTCTTCAAATAGTGCAACCCTGTTATATATATAGGCTATAAAAATTTGTTTTTGATTAATAATCATGATTACGATTTTAAGTAAAATGATCGTGATTATCATTTTAACCATTATCGTGCAGCCCTAATGTGGAGTGCATTGATGTCTAATTGAGCAGCAGTATGTCATACATGCTTGATGCAGCATGTCTGGTGTTTTTCTAATTGTGCAACAGCATGACCACATGATTAACTCTGTATGTCTGTGTATGTTCTAACAGTATCAAATCTCTGTACTTGCTCTGCAGCAGCAGCAGCGTTGCAAATCTAGTCCACCAAGACAAATATCCTATTAATATATCTTACATTAACATGCTTAATCTTTCCGAAAGTTGTCATGACTGAACTACGGTCATGCTATTTAAAAATGTAGTCAAATTAATAGCGTCGCTATTTTGGTAAGTTATTCCCCAACACTGGTTGACACAGTGAGAAAAAGAGACTTGGCTCAAAACAAAATACAACAAACAAAATGACATTTTGGAACCACAGAAGTATCTGCACAGTAAAAGTGTGCGAGGCATAGAGATAAAAATGTGGTAGAGATAGATTAAATGTTAGAGATGTTGTAAAAATATGGCAGTAATTTAGTAGTTTAGTCTTTAGCCTGAACAGATGAATACTGGTCCAGTCTGGTCTCACATTAACTATAATTGATGCTATTGCTAATTTCTTATTGGCTAATGAAATCATAATTTATGAAGGATACAATCCCTGCCGGGGAAAAGGATTTTGTGACGCACCATTTCTCCCATGATGCAACCGACTGACCAAATATCCACTGCAGGCACAGAAGCAGTAGAGAGAGAGTGAAGGAAAGAAAAAAAGAAGTTAGCATTAGCACAAATACATTGTTAGAGATGAAGGGAGAAAGAGAAATCTATGTCCGCTATGTCACTCTCGCTAATTATATCTGTGGTATCTGCCACAGATATTATTAGACAAACAATTATTCCACAACAGTTTGGATCAAAGTCCGAGCACAGGGACAGACCTCGGAGGACAGTTTGTGACAGGAAATCCATAGGCTGACCTCTCTGTCTCAAACTCTCATAGCAACAGTAAGACTTTGGCCCTTAGTGTATTAATAGAAGTCATTGGACATTGAACATTGTTAGTGT
The DNA here is from genome assembly GCF_019703515.2 of Myxocyprinus asiaticus. NCBI lineage: Eukaryota > Metazoa > Chordata > Actinopteri > Cypriniformes > Catostomidae > Myxocyprinus > Myxocyprinus asiaticus. Next base: position 34,496,794 of record NC_059383.1, read on the forward strand.
TTCAACCAATTAAGAAGAGGTTAGCAGGAAAACTAAGTTCAAGTCATTGTTAAGTGTCTAATCCTCAAACCCAAAAACCTAGCATTTAATTTACCCAATTTGGCTCTTCCATTATAACACAGACTTTACAATATCAACTAGTGATGTTTCATATGTGAAAAAATCTGTCTTTTTGGGTAAATCTTTTAAGTGAACGAATCGTTCTCTTACTTTTCAAAGCCAATGAGCTGTAGTTTGAAGCACAAGACTGATTTGGTGGCTTTTCATGCCTGTTAAGACTGATTATAGCATGAGCCAATAACATTCGAGTGTGGGCTGTGAGTCAGCATATCACTGATACAACCCGCTGAACAAATACGCCCTTTCACTGAACTAGTCGAGTTGGTCATTTGGGTCTGAATGAAATGAGACGTCTCTTTCATGAACGAACTGAATGTATGGTAAACTCGTTTGTGAACGAAATGAACAACTCAGTTATCTCGTCCTTGAATGAGAATATGCTAAACGACTGAACGAGAGAGGAGGCAAGACGTTCGTTCAGTTCGGCGTGTGAGTCAGTCGTGTTCAACAAAGAGATAAATGGATGAAATGCACTAAGTCAAGTTTGAATGCACAAGCCATAATTCCCAGTTTATGAATGTGTGAAATGACTGAAGATGTATAGTTAAAATTACATGAATTACGGGTGGAAATGTTGTGCTTTGTCACAGTGTAAGATATTATTAGGCTTTTCTTTAACTTTTTATCTGTCTTGGTAAAAATTAAGTCCAGCATTTGAAAAATATATGGAAAAAAAAAACTGCCATTTGTGGCGAAAACAGTTATGGTGTTTTAACTCTATTTTTAAAGTGTCTTCGTACATTTTTAGACATGCAAATTCCATTTGTGTTGCTTTGTCCTGGTTTTAAAGACTGACTATAGCGTGAGCCAATAGCATTCAAGAGTGGGCTGTGAATGAGCATATCATTGGTTTGACCTACTGAATGAATATACCCCTTCCCTGAACTAGTTTGTCATGAGGTTCGTGAACGAACTGAATGTACTGGTAAACTGTAAACTCATTTCTTATTTTTTAGGCTAGTGTTGTTATCTTTTTTTTTTTTTTTTTGTATAGCTTGATAAAAAGTTATGCTCAGCAGTTCACAATATGATAGATCTGCTTTGTTGTCATTTGTGGGGAAACTCTTATGATGCTTAAACACTCTGCAGTGCTGAAGTCTTTTAGTAGAATTGAAGACACACAAATCTTTATAACGGATAATTAGACTTGTTCTGGTCATGAATGACTGCTTTTGGTTCAATGCAATCACTTAAAAGATGGTAATTTTCTGCCATCTGCAGGCACAAAGGCATAACTTGAAGAAATGGTTAATGAACAAATCAGTGAACGAATCTGAACAAATCTTTTTGGTGAACGGAATCAAAAGAACATCGAGTCACTGAAATGCATCAAAATCACCAACACTAATATCAACAAAGCAGACATTTTCACTCCATGAAAACACAATTTTCTTTCCTGTGTTGATGTATTTTCTATTATCTTGGGGTAGGAGAAAATTTGAAGGGATTTTCAGTTTTTTAAATAGCTTTTACTTTATGTCAAAGCCCATCAAACTACTGTTTTGCAGCTTGCTATTGCTAGTCGGTTTGCTAGTCAGTGGCTAGTGGTATCAGGGGAGGTAAAATCTAATTCTAGAGAGCATTTTGTAGGAAAAACATTTTTTCACACCCCTGCAAACAAAATGGGTCATCAATATTGTGTTCCATTTTCCCTGAAAATGAATGCAAATTTGTTAAATGTTTGATTTGTCAACTTTTAAAAGTACACTGGCACACAGATTACCTCAAAGCTAACAAACACGGACTAGAAGCCACAAAATGATGATTTTATGGGGTCCTTAAAACCCAATATCTGAGAGATGAGAATTGATTTCAGTATTATATTACATATAAATGGGGTTTCCAGTTTTCATGCAGGCCTGGGATTGGTTTACCATTCTCTTTGTATCCCATGCCCAGGATGACCTCTGGCGCCCTGTAGTACCGCGTCACCACGTAGGGTGTCATCATAAAGCTAGTGCCAGCGGTCCTCGCCAGCCCAAAGTCCAAGATCTTCAACGTACAGTCGGATTTTACCACGATATTGCTAGGTTTCAGATCCTAAAAGGGGAAATTGGGGTCATGGTGAGATTTTATTAATTTAGCATATCAAATATTTTCATGTGAAATAGGTTTTTGTGATTAAGTAACTGGGCTACACTTTTAAAGGGATAGTTCACCCAAAAATGAAAATTATCTCATCATTTACTCATCCTCATGCCATCCCAGATGTGTATGACTTTCTTTCTTCTGCAGAACAGAAATTAAGAACAATTTCTTACAAAAAGAACATAAAGGAAACATAAACGTAATCCATAAGACTCCAGTGGTTAAATCCATATCTTCAGAAGTGAAATGATAGGTGTGGGTGAGAAACAGATCAATATTTAAGTCCTATTTTGCTCCCTGCCCAGTAAGGGGTATATGCATGAAGAATGTGAATCACCAAAAACACAAGAGGAAGAATGTGAAAGTGAAAGTGGATATTGACTGAGCAGGGAGGAGAATTTATAATAAAAAAGGACTTAAATGTTGATCTGTTTCTCACCCACACCTATCATATCACTTCTGAAGACATGGATTAAACCACTGGAGTTTTATGGATTATTTTTATGCTGGTTTATGTGATTTTTGGAGCTTCAAAATTTTGGCACCCATTCACTTGCATTGTATGGATCAAAAGAAATTCTTAGAAATTCTTCTAAAAATCTTCATTTGAGTTCAGCAGAAGAAAGAAAGTCATACACATCTGGGATGGCATAAGGGTGAGTAAATGATGAGAGAATTTTCATTTTTGGGTGAACTATTCCTTTAACTATTAGCAAAAGATCTGGCACAATTTGCATCTTATTCTGGCCAAGAACAGCCCACCTAGGGGCCGTTCAGACTTAACTCGTTCTTGTCCAAAAAAAAAGCTAGACGCAAAGAATAGAACAAACGCAGGTGTCTCGAGACACATTTCTTAACAGTTGAAGTTCATTTTTACTTGCTACGCAGTTTAAAAAATGTGGCGCTTCTGCACAAAACGCTGAAAACACAGCAAGATGGTCAAGGACGTCCATCTGGCACATGTTTACATGGGAAAACAATTGAAAAATGGTGCAGATGAACGCAAAAACACACTGTACAGATGTTGCACAGATATTTCTTACCCTGTGGATGATGCCGGCTGAGTGCAGGTGTTTGATTCCACATAACATCTGATAGAGCAGGTAGGACATCCTCTCATGATCCAGTTCCATCTGAATCACCTGGCAGAGGTTTGCATCCATCAGCTCCATCACCAGGTAACTGGCAGACAGAAAAGGATAAAGAATGTGACCATTCTGTTATAAAGTTTTAAAGCAATAATCAAAGTTTTTAACTAATTATTTCACAGGCTAAACTGATGCTCTGTAGTCTGGTAGCTTTGACTGTTTGTATCTCTGTCCCTTTGATTCTTTTCATTTTTCAATTACATGCCTGCATTCATGCCTTCTTAATGGACAACAGATGCACATTTTGATCGATGTGGATCTTTATGACCTCTTATACTGAGATAATACTTGCCGATAGATTACGTCAACAAGTCGTGATGATACTAACAGTCAATTTTGTGCTCTTGAATGCACACAGGCCATGTCTACGCAGTTTGCAGGATCACATGTCACATCTGCAATTTGTTTTCGCATTATAAAATTGCACAACAGAGAGCTGAACCTCAACCAGTCATTTGAAGATACACTTAATGAAATTTTTCAAATGTACGATACACAAAAATTATATATTTTTTTACCCCTTTTATAGACAGTAGAGATGAAATAGGAAATTATTGGGGAGGGAGAAGAGGAAAGGGATCAGGAATCACTGTGGCCAGATTCAAACCAAAGTCTCCCTGAACCTGAGCACCACAGCTTGACACATAAGTTAACCACTATACCACAGCTCTGACCAAAATGCACCTTTAAACTAGGATGTCAAAAGTTGAATAGTGGCAAAAAAATATATATATATTTCTGTGATTGGTTTTAACAAAAATCTTAAGCTTGTGTATGCTTGTGTAGAAACCCAGAAAACATTCCATCCATCCTCACAGAGCTACAAATGATCCAGCTTTGAGCGAGCAGACATTTCACACTCAAAGTATCGATTCTGCTCTAGATTAAGTCCGCACAGTGTGAAGAAGAAATTAAGCCATGGGCGGCATTGGATTCAAACATCAGGGACCAATTGGAGAGCACGCACATAAAAGACTGCAGGTGATAAATCACCCCCACTCTGCAACATTTCAGCGGTTGTATCGGGACTATCTTTTGGCTCACCAAAGGGTATGCAATAATTAATGTAATATATCATAAATCAGCCTACTGTAGCAGACTATGCATTATTTTTTAAAACATGTTTATACAGTTATTACATATAATTTCTCAACAACACTAACATTATTAATAATGTTTATTCAAATGCAGGCACCGTTCAACAATAAATGCCCCATTCTCTTTCAGATATGATCTTTATCGTTTTAGGTCAGTAGTTTAGTTTATTACATGACTCTCTGGGAAACTTGATTATGATTGGACAATCACGCTATCCAGTGGTCTGGTATTTCTGAATAATGACCACACATCCAGTGATAAAGTGATAGTATACTAGTCTTCTGGGTATTCTTACTCCAGTATCACTCTATGATCTCTACAAGTAAGCTAATAAAATAATATCAACTCAAACCAATATTTTATGTCCATGTATTTATTTACTTTCACAAGTAGTCATGTAGTAAGCAGGATAATTAGCAGCCAGACGGTCAATGTTTGTCATATAAACACCTCACAGAACTACGATGCAAACCGAAGGCAGAATTCAGCTGTTTATGGAGACTCCACGGTCTCTTTCCTCTCACATAACATGTCATTGAAACTCAATTCACTATTTCATATCCATTTAATTACTTATTTGGTAAGTAGCCACGCAATAAGTAAGATAATCTAGAGTCAGCCAGACATTACCGCAAAATAAATCCCTTCAAGGACATGTGAGACCCCTCAAGTAATGTAGCAACATAGCGTTTTATGCAGAATTGATAACGCTTCTTTTCAGTCACAGGTGTGCATATAATATTGGCTATTTCACAACGACTTCAAATGTTGCTCATCCAATTAGATTTTCAAGCCAGAATTAACTGTTTTAAAATCATTGCTTTAATACTACTGTAGCTGTACACATTTCACAGTTTGTGGCCATATGTCAAGCATAAGCGATTTAAAGCTGAAATGCATCATTTTTGCAACACTGACTTGACCAATGGTGCGGGTCTTTTATTTTTATTTTTATTTTATTTTATTTTTTTATTTTTTTCATTTTGGGAAAGTAAATGCATTTTATTTACAATGCTCAAATATCTCTTTGGTGTAGCTAGCTACACAGTAATTTCACACTGCTGCTTTAACATGATATAATCAATTGCATTCATGCCAGGAAAGTTCCCAAATGTTACTTACACATCTTGGAATTCCTCTAAAGACTTCTGTGGTGTGAAGACATTTAATAAGCTGATGATCTGGAGGAGAAAACAATAGAACTTTATTAAGTCATACAATTGTACTAAAATTATACATCTTTGATGACAAATTACTGATTTACTATCACATGTAGGTAAACTCTACCCACAGTTATTTTCTTCGAAAAGAGACTGAAAGATCCATAAAAGAGCAATTTAGGGTCAATAAGAGGTGAAAATGAAAGAAGAACAACATTTGTATTTCTGTCACATCCCAGCTGTTCTTTATAACCTGAGTCTCAGAGACTCAGAGAGAGAGAGAAAAAGGTCATTCCTTAACCAATACCACTCCTCCCAAATCTCTCTCTTTTTCTCTCTGTGATTGCTGGTCATGCTTTAGGCTCCACACTTCCTATTTTCAAGCTGTGACAGGCACCGCATCTTCCCTAACAGCATGGTTGTCATCTTAGTCACGTCTATGGTTAGACAAAAGCTACATATCTGCTTGCCTGTGTGTTTTAAAATATTAATAATACTGAAGTCCAATTTTATCTTGTCACTAAATTTGCATTATAACATACAGTATACTTGTCTAAGTAAATATGATTCATTTTGTCCTATTTTTTTACTTCGGGTATTTTCAAGGGATATTAATCCAGCAGGCTGAGCCAGTTGAATCACAAATAGCATGAAACAGTTGAAATCATAGTGTAATTTCAATTCAGTGGCTTTTACTATTTCTCATTGTCAATATTCAGGAGCAAATTCTTGTCCATTTTTCCAAAAACATCAAAAGACGTCCTGAGATTTGAATGGAATTTAACTGAGGGTTTGGTTTTCCCATTTTTTGTCCCACAGGAAACCGTTCTTAGTTAGCAACATTTGCGGCCCTATGGGGCCAACAAGTGAGAAATATTGCGATTTGCCACTCACATTTTTGTGATTGACACATTTCATAAGCACCAGCTCCCTGTATGCTCTCTTGGCGTGCGTCTGGTTCTGAAAGGGTCTGCTGAGTTTCTTAATCGCCACATTTCTGTCCAGAATGGCGTCATATCCAGCACTGTGCATAAAGGGAGAGAGAGGAATATTAATGTGTTGAATAAAATGTGTTAATGAGAATACTTTGGGAGTATGATATACATGAAAGCTTTATGCACAAAAAGAGCTCAGAATGGAATTCATGACATACCACATGTATAACACATAAAATCATCTACCCATTGCCCAAAAAAAGTTACCTCTCAAGATATGAAATTTCAAAGTGCCTTTTAACTTTGATGCAGCAATCAGTTTGTGCTTAACCAAACCAATTTGTGCAACAGCTTTCTGTGTAATCCATTACTGAGGTGAATTTAGCAGAGCTACATGCTGTAACAGTTCTAACAGTAATTCTGTCACATACAGAGTCATAAAGACTCATTAACACAGCGTGGCCAGTGTAGTCCAATTCCTGAAGGAATAACTCTAATGAGTTGGTCCTTTTAAAACTATAGCACGAAACACTCAGCGTGGCCAGTGTAGTCCGATTCCTGAACAATAAACTCTTATAAGTCAATCCTTTTAAATCTATGGCGTGAAACACACAGCTTGACCACTGTAGTCCGATTCCTGAACGATTAACTCTTATAAGTCAATCCTTTTAAATTTATAGCGCAAAACACAGCGCAACAAGTGTAGTCCGTTTCCTGAATGATTAATTCTTATGAGTCGATTCTTTTAAATCTATAGCGCAAAACACACATAGCGACCATTGTAGTCCGATTCATGAAACAATAACTCTTATGAGTCAGTCCTTTTAAATCTATAGTGTGAAACATACAGCCCGACCAGTGTAGTCCCGATTCCAAAATGATTAACTCTTATGAGTCAATTCTTTTAAATCTATAGCGCAAAACATACAGCGCGACCACTGTAGTCCAATTCATGAATGAATAACTCTTATGAGTCAGTCCTTTTAAATCTATAGCGTGAAACACACAGCGCGACCAGTGTAGTCCGATTCCTGAACGAATAACTCTTATGAGTCGATTCTTTTAAATCAATAGCGTGAAACCAAAGTCTTTCTAGCAGGTCAGTCCACTGTCGGCCATCTTTGGAATGCTCTCGGGAGGCTATTTCCAGTCATGACAGTGAAGCTCCTATCTACTTGAATGGGGGAAAGACCGTAATCTCAAAAACGATTGGTCAAGATTACGATCAAAGAACATATTTCAAATTAGCAATAAAATTTGATAATACTGGAATCATAAATTGTGCTTCTTTACCTCATCTTACGCTAAAAAACGTTGATTGTTGGGCAATAGAGCTTCTTGGTTGGGGGATCCAATTTCTCCCATTCATAGAAGTGGCCCGTCTCTGCTAAATAGCCTCTGATGAAACACAGCGCGACCAGTGTAGTGCAATTCCTGAACGTATAACTCTTATGAGTCAATTCTATTAGACCTATAGCGTGAAACACAGCGTGACCAGTGTAGTCCAAACCATGAACAAATAACTCTTATGAGTCAATTCTTTTAACACTATAGCACAAAACACACATAGCAACCAGTGTAGTCCAATTCCTGAATGAATAACTCTTATGAGTCGATTATTTTAAATCTATAGCGCAAAACACACATAGCAACCAGTGTAGTCCGATTTATGAACGTAAATGAACGTCTTATGAGTTGGTCCTTTTAAATCTATAGGTGTGAAACACACTGCGTGACCGATGAAGTCCAATTCCTGAACAAAAAATGGCTCCTATGAGCCGGATCTTTTGAATCTACATCGCAAAACACACAGCGCTATTAGTGTTATGTGATTCCCAAACAAATTACTCTTATGAGTCGGTTATTTTCAGTGAATCAAAAAGACTTCAGCAAAGAGAGAGAGAGAGAGAGAGAGAGAGAGAGAGATGGATAGAGAGAAATCGGCCACATAACTTTGGCGTCAGGAAACCATTCACTGACTGGTCACTGATTCTCAGCATCCACGAATGGAGGCGGAGTTTGACTCAAGGAGCCACTCACTCTTTCCCCTCTAGTCTCCCTCACTTCTGTGTCCCTCTTTCTCTCTCTCTGCCTTCCTTTACCGCCCAGGAAAACTGTGCTCATTAACTATTGAAGAACCGCTGCTCTCTGCGGGAAAATACCGGATTAGAGAGGACCAATGCACTCAATATTTGTGAGGCTTTAAATCCAAAGCAAAGCAGGAAACAAGGTAGCCAGTAGCTCACTGGGATATTACACATTAGTGTTCTATAATAACTGGAGATATTAATTGTATTAAAGCATATTCAGAAATTATGCTTAAAATGAAATTATTCAGAATTAAATTTTAAAAATTTTGTCTTCAAACAGCAACTTTACCTGGATGCCAAAAGGGAAGAACTAAACTATATGATAATGGGTGGTGGCGTCTCAGCTGTTTCCTGTCTCTCACTCTAAGGATACTGAGAAATGAAAAGCAGACAGCCATGAAGTGCCGGCCACCTGGGTATTGTATGATGGTGTGACAAGAGGTGTTGTTATTAGTTTTGTGTAAGGGTTTTTGAGTGATTCTTTGTGTCAGTGTCTTTTTGATTCATGTAAATTAGTAGTGAAGTTTTAGCCGATTACACATTTCGGTTTCAAAACAAAATGTCATCAATTCATTTTTTTAATTTCTTTTTATTGTTTACAAAATGAAATTACTAAATACAAAAAAATTATTACATTTGATGGAATTTTGTTATGAAATTTAAATGCGCAAATTTTGAAGAAAATAATATTGTACAGGGTTCAAATTAGGGTTGGGCAATAACTATAATTATATATATTTCATATATTTATTTATTTCAGTTTTTACAATAATCAAAACACATCTTCATTATTTTAAAGCAAACATTTTAATGCCATGGACTTCCATAAAAATGTCTGAGTAATGGTGCAATCAGATCAATGCATTTGAATTATGAATTATAGTTAAACAAATTGAATGTACTGGTAAACTTTTTTGCAAACAAAATAAATGACACAGTCAGACATCTCATTTGTGAACGAAGATCTGCTGACTGGCTGAGCGAGTGGAGGCATGATGTTCATTCAGTTCGACATGTGAGTCAAACACTCAAGAAGGAAAGAAAGTGGTTAAATGCATGAAGACAAGTTTATAGGTATACACAAAACATAATCCACAATTTAGGAATGTGTAAAAATGACTGAAGACAATACAGTTAAAATGACATGAATAACGAATGGAAATGTTGTGTTTGATGTGCAGTGTAAGATATTAATAAGCTTTTCCTGAACTTTTTCTTTGTCTTGGTAATAACTCTTCCAGTGATATCTGCATTCGCCAGTCACCTAGTTTTTTTTACGAGGGGGAGTTAATCCACAAAACATTCGCTCTCTGCGTCATGAATCGCAGCAGGATAGTGACTCTTCGCTGGATTACGATCAGCCGCCGATCGGATTGGCTCTGATAAATGCGAGATCGATGGTTAATAAGATGTTAATAAGAAATTATTTTATCACCTCTCGTGACCTAGATTTTTTACTTGTTACAGAGACTTGGCTAAATTTTGGAGATATAAGCCCCTTTTCAGAACTTGTACCTCCAGAGTATGCATTTTTTAACTCAACTCAGGCAACTGGACGGGATGGTGGACTGGCATCCATTTTTAGAAGTAAGATTAGCTGTACTTTTGAAAAGACGGAGCTTTATTCAAGCTTTGAACTGCAAGTATTTTTATTGGATCTGGTGAACCCTGTAGTGTGTGCGGTGGTGTACCAACCCCCCAGATTCAACAGGGAGTTTATTGATGAATTCATTGACTTTTTAGGGGGTATTGTCCCCAACTATGATAGAATACTAATTGTTGGGGACTTTAATAATCATGTATGCTGTCCAACGAACTCTATGGCTAAAGACTTTTTAAATCTTATTGACTATTTTGGTTTCAACCAACTGGTGAAAGGCTCTACACATATTCGTGGGCATACATTGGACCTTGTCTTGTCTCTTGGTTTGTCGATTTGTGATATTTAAATATGCAACTGTAGTTTTGCTGATCATAAATCTGTCTTGTTTTCTGTCCTGTGAAATTCTACTCTTCTGTTTGCTGGTTTCGTACATTTAGCTCTACTTCAAACTTCAGATTTTACTGCTGCATAAAAAGAGGCACTACAATCCTCAGAATTAGATTTTTCTTCATCTCACCGAAGTGTCGAGGAGCATGTTAATGTTTTTAACTCCACCTGTACAAAGATTTTGAACTCTGTTGCTCCCCTGAGGATGAAACATGATAAACCCAAATCAGCCCCTTGGTTAAATGATGATATCCGCTCTGTAAGGCGGTTATGTCGAAGATCAGAATGTAAATGGAAGAAGGACAACTTCAGGTGTCATATGAAATCCTAAGAGAATCTCTATCAAAGTTTCAGAAAGTTGTGAAAGCAGCAAGGTCTAAATATTTCTCTGATGTTATTGCCAATAATTGTCATAGACCTAGAATGCTTTTTTCAACCATAAGTTCAGTTGTCAATCCTCCTGTACATATGTCTCTTGATATGTCCCCAAAATTATGTGACCACTTCCTCAACTTTTTTTGTTGATAGGATTGCAGTGGTCAGCTCTAACATCCAGCAACCTGCGTGTGCTCCATCGGTTCCTCTTTTAGATTTGGCTACTCTATCGCAATTTGAACCCATCTTTTTTCACACTCTTAAAGAGACTGTTGTATATCTGAAGCCAACTACCTCACCTCAAGATGCTATTCCGACTCGATTCCTGAAACAAATTATAGAAACTGTCGGTCCTAGTCTATTGTCCATAATAAACGAAAGCTTGGTCACAATAACTGTACCAGAGTATTTTAAACATACAGTTGTGCAGCCTCTCCTTAAAAAAAACCTAATCTTCGGGGGCCTGGGTAGCTCAGTGGTAAAAGACGCTGGCTACCACCCCTGGACTCCTAAGCAACCAAATTGGCCTGGTTGCTAGGGAGGGTAGAGTCACATGGGGTAACCTCCTCGTGGTCGCTATAATGTGGTTCGTTCTCAGTGGGGCGCGTGGTGAGTTGAAAGCGGATGCCGCGGTGAATGGCGTGAAGCCTCCACGCGCGCTATGTCTCTGTGGCAACGCGCTCAACAAGCCATGTGATAAGATGCGCGGGTTGATGGTCTCAGACGCAGAGGCAACTGGGAGGCAAATCACGACGCGACTACGAGGACTTAAAAGCAAAGGAATTGGGCATTCCAAATTGGGTGAAAATGGGGAAAAATCCCAAAAAATAAAATAAATAAATAAACTAATCTTCTCTAATTAGGTCTAATTTTAGACCTATTTCTAAATTACCTTTTATTTCTAAGATCATGGAAAAAGCGGTACTTGCTCAGTTACAGACTTTTTTTAGATAAAAATAATATTCTTGAAGCATTTCAGTCAGGTTTTAGAACTTATCATAGCACTGAATCAGCACTTTTAAAAGTTTTTAACGATATTTTCTTAACAGTTGATGCAGGAAATCTGGCGATTCTGGTGCTGTTAGATCTTAGCGTAGCCTTTGATACTATAGATCTTAGTGTTCTCATTTCTCGCATTGAGCGGTGCATGGGTATTTGTGGAAATGATCTTAACTGGGTCAAATCATATCTCTCAAATAGAAGTTTCTCAGTTCGTCTTTGAGAATTCTCATCTGTCTCGGCCCCTCTTATTTGTGGCATTCCTCAGGGCTCTATTCTGGCCCCTGTCTTATTCTCTCTGTACATGCTTCTTTAGGAAGTGTGTTTAAGAAACATGGAGCATCATTTCACCGTTATGCAGATGATATCCAAATTTACTTACCACTGAATACGAATAAAAGGAATGCATTAGATCCCCTGCTGGCCTCTCTAAATGATGTGAAACCGTGGATGTCTTTAAACTTTTTAAGCCTCAATGACTCGAAAACAGAGCTAGTTATGTTTGGCCCTTCTGAGATGGCGGGCTCTGTCAATGTTAATTTGGGACATTTGGCCCCTTTCCTTAAATCATCAGTTAAAAATTTAGGCTTTGTATGTGACAGCGCACTTAAGTTCGATAAAAAGATAAATTAAGTCGTTAAAACTAGTTTTTTCAATTGAGACTTTTATCTAAGTTAAAGCCTTTCCTGTCTTTTAGGGATTTTGAAAAGGTTATCCATGCTTTTATTTTTTGCTCGCCTGAATTATTGCAATTCCCTCTATATAGGAATTAACAACGCTTCCCTTGCAAGACTGCAAATGGTCCAGAATGCTGCAGCCAGACTGCTGACAGGGGCCTGTAGAGTGACCATATTACTCCTATTCTACGCTCTCTTCACTGGCTGCCAGTTCCATTTAGAATTGATTATAAAATGCTTCTTTTCATTTTTAAATCCCTAAATGGACTAGCGCCTCCCTACCTTGCTGACCTGTTGCATATGCACAATCCTCAGAGATCCCTCAGATCATCTGATCAGAAGCTCTTGATAGTCCCTAGGGCTAAATTGAAGATGAGGGGCGACCGTGCTTTTGCGGTAGCTGCCCCTAAACTGTGGAACAGTTTACCTATTTATATTAGATAAGCATCAACAATACATGACTTTAAAACTAAGTTGAAAACATATTTTGTTTCACCTCAGCTTTTAATCAACCCTAGAGTTTATGCTTTGTATTTCTGTATTATTTTTGTGTTTTATGTGTATTATATTGCTATTTTTACCCTTTTGTATTGTACAGCACTTTGGTCAACATCTGTTGTTTTATAAATAACTTTGAATTGAATTGAATTGAACTAAGCCCAGCATTTGACAAAATATAGGAAAAATGAGACCTGGCATTTGAGGTGAAAATGGTTATGGTGTTTACACTCTAATTTTAAAGTGTCTTTGTACATTTCTAGACATCAAAATTCCATTTCTGTTGCTTTTAAAGACTGACTAAAGTGCATGCCAATAGTGTTCGAGAGCGGGATGTGAAGGAACAAACCATTGGTTTGACCGAATACACCCCTTTACTGAACCAGTCTTGTTCGTGAACGAACTGAATATACTGGTACATTCCTTCACGAACGAAATGAATGCATCAAGTATCTCATTCGTGAATGAGGATTGGCTGTTCGACTGAACTAGAGGAGGAGGCATGTTGTTCATTCAGTTCGTCAATCTCGTTCAACAAGAAAAGGGGTCAGATTAATTATGAATAAAAGTGAGTGATGATGACCACACATTACAATGACATACGGACTTTATTGAAACTCATAATTATTTTTTAGGCTAGTATTGTTTTTTTTTTTTTTTTTTTGTATAGCTTGATAAAAAGTTGTGCTCACGCGTTTACAGTATGATAGACATTTCTTTGTTGTCATTTGAGGGGCAACTCTTATGGTGCAATCTGCAGTGCTGAAGTCTCTTAATAGAATTGAAGATATATACATTTTAATAAAGGATAATTAGACTTGTTCTGGCCGTGAATGACTGCTTTTGGTTCAATGCAATAAAAAAAAAAAAAAAACAGTCATTTGGCAGCATATACAGCCGCAAAGGCGTAACTTACAGAAATGGTTAATTAGCATATCAGTGAACAAGTCTGAACAAATCTTTTTGGTGAATGGATTCAAAAGACTCGAGTCACTGAAATGAATTAAAATCACCACCGCTACATAACACACAGAGAAGCTTAATGCATGCTATGTATATTGTCTATTAGACAACATCATCTTGCTTTTATGGAGATAGAAACTAGATCCAGAGCTGTGCATGCAGACCTGAACACTCAAGATGCACAAACAGGAAGTGGAGAAGAAAATATTACCCACCACTCATTGCAAACCATCAGGGTACTGACGCAGATTGGCAAAAATAAACGCTAAAATCAAATAAACAAAATCGGTTTGAAACACTGGCATTTTAATTAGCTTAATTCACCTCAGGTTTGCTTTATGTGGTTCAGTAAGTGTGAAACACATGAGATGCAACCACTACATCCATTATCATTGCAACTGGTCATATAACAGTTAAGAAGACACACGTATTATAAAATAACCACATAACATTTATATTTTATATTAAGCAGCAACATTAATTTAACTTACGGGTTACAAGTCTGGAGAAATATTTTAATTGAATATATAACAAGAAAGATTTATAAGAATACATGTGGATGTAGTATATAAATGTATATATATACAGTATATATAGATATTAGGTTATTCAAAGTGCATTTATATGCATTTACACGTGATCTGGTGTGATCTTACTTGAACCCTGAAATATGCACGAAATCAAGCATTATCTGTGTTTGATGGCGTTGCAGGGTATTCCAATTTAACCATTTTGTCAAGTGAACTGAACTTTAACAGATATCCCATGCCCATTGAGTAGGGAGCAGTAAACATTGCGTAGGGACCCTGTGAATTAGAACGCAGCTATTAAAAACATGCAAGCTCATTAATTATTCAAGCCCAGTGCATGCTAAGGACACCAGCTTGGAAAAGTTAAGTAAAATTTACTTATTTAATTTACCTGTGAAATGTATTTAAATTAGCAAATAAATATGAAAAGTTTTTCTACTTTAGGATTAATCCATGATGTTGTACAGATAACAAACAATCATTAATAATATTTAATTATAAGCTAGAACATTAATTTTTACATGTTGTAATTAAGTAATAATGTAGAATTTACTTAATGTTTTGCAGGTTTGTGCTTTAACTTATTTAATGTAGAAAGTACTAAATCTTTTCTGCTATATTTACTTCACCATAAAATCTTTTTTTTTTTTTTTTCAGTGTACAGTATCTGTATTTTTGCTACTGAGGTTTAAATGAGAAATGCTATTTAAATATTGTATTGTGACACAAGGAGCTGGTCCAGTCTTTAGGAAGCATAATGGCCAAATAAAAAAGTGCATTGCAATATTTACCATATTGCATAATTTCACCAACAAAATATAATTAAAATATATTTAAAAAAAAAGAATATTGAATATATTTCACCCAGACTTACATTTTTTCTTTTTTTTTTTTTTTCTTTTTTTTTGCCAAATCAAATCAAAAACAATTATCCTCCAGTTAAAAAAGCATCATTTACACCACATCTTTATAACCACCACAGTGTCTCTCCAGAGGCCCAAAGGGGCCCTAAACAACTAACTGAATCTTCTTAACATGCTATCCCCCTAAGCGTGGCAGAAGAACAGCCCAGTTAATGCAGCAGGCAGCAGTACAGCCGTCTGTCAAAAGCACTATATTTTTACGATCAAACCAGGTACAGAAAGTGCTAACAGAGGCCATTTTGATCTGAAGACTGCTGAAGTTTATGACTGAATGATTCAAGGACTGTTGCAGGAGACCCACAGGCTTAACTGAACAAATTCTGTTTTGTAACCTTGTTAATATGCACGGGAAAAGGTTAAAGTGCCTTTGTTAAAATACATTTTTTTAAAAAAATCAAATAAACACCAAGATGACACCCACAAGGAAATGTAGCAGTGATTGAAATTCTTCTCATGGCTTTCATCTTTATGAACAGAAAGCAACAGCATGTTCTACAGTAAAAACCTTCAAAACCTCAAAATCTATATTTATCCTAAAAACAAATCAAAACTGCATTTCTATCCATCCATCCTCACATTTCCAAGCCGTAAACTTGTAATTTTTTTCATTGTACATTTCGAGGTTTTCCATGATTGTGGGAACCTTCCAACTTGTTTACGGCTAAATTTTTGTTTGAAAGAGAGAGCATCTCTTTTCATCATATCAGACTGATTCAGGCCTGTATGGATCTACCTGTAGATTACATGAGCAGACAGAGCTGTGGGGTTGGATATACAGCAGATGGCCATAGTGGAGGGGGGTGAGGTACAAAAAAAAAGGTTTTTAGGAGGGGCTAGGAAAAACCCTACATACAGACCCTAATACATGCAGGCAGGCATCCACACAAACACACATACACAACGAAAGCATTCTGAGACTAAGCAAAATCAGTCAAATTTCTTGGACCATAAAGAAAATAAAAATAGACAATAAATCTGCACAAAAAAAATAAAATAAAAAAAATAATAACCACTGTTTTTATTTACTTATTTTAAACAAAATAAAATAGCAATTTATAGTAAGCAGACAGGCCATTATCTAAGCACACAGCACAATAGTTTGTAAAGACCTTTTTTTTATTATTATCTTGGAATGGAGAGCTGATGTGTCCATGGAAACCGTGGAATGTTTCTGAGATTTTTTGGCTAATGGCAGCCATAGAAACCCATTTGTGTGAAAGATGAGGTCATGGCTGTTTCTCGGGGTGGTTAATGCTTTGTAGTATTACTCTTCAAGAGTTCTGACCACAGGCAGCTGTCACAAACTGAAGACAGCATTTCAACTACTTTATCGGCATAAAAGCCTGCTTTACACAGATGAAAAGACCTGATAAGGGCTCCATATTGACAGACACCATATTACAAATTATTAAAATTATTAATATTATTATTAAAAATCATTTTACACTTAAAAGAACAATCTATATTTGCACAAATAATTTCACTAGAGAGTTCCCATAGCAACCTTGTGTACGTAAATAAATTATCTTAACATTGACGTCTTCATAGTAAAGCTCCCTCTGCTGTAAAACAACTTTCAGTAATAATAAATACTAAATAATAGTGAATACTTTTTTAAGCAGTAATTATGAAGCCATTTATGGACCACAAAGTGTCACCTTGTGAATTAAAGGAATAGCTCACCCAAATTGCAGGCTTGTTACTCAACAAAAACCTATCGTATGTCTTCAGAAGACTTGGATTATGATGCACAAGTCGCATGGACTACTTATATTATACTTTTCTTATTCCTTTTGCTTTAAAGTAAGTCACTATCAACTGCCATTGCATTCAAATCAGAAAACGGGACATCCTTAAAAAACAATTAAACAGAGAAAAGAATACGTATGGGTTTGGAACAACAAGAGGGAGAGAAAATGAATTTAATTTTTAATTTTTTACTTTAGGGAAAACTATTCCTTTAAATGAATTAATGAATACATCCAGCGACTAAAACACAAAACATTGTACGCCCAAACCTAATGCAAAAGAAGTGGATGACAGAGTCACTGACAGCCATTGCAGAGTTTAATGACAGCTTGGTGAAATTAAACAGAGCCTTGTGCAATTAACTTTACACCAAGACATCATTGTGTTCAGCCTCCCAACCAGCTGCACAAGAGTTTAACTCAGAACCATCCTATCAACTTGTTTTTGTTCTGATCATTCTTCTTGTGCCTACGTGAATAAATGACAGAGCTTTTGTGCATGAGATTGTTCTTGTCTTGCAATAGACATTTAAATGAAGGCACTTTTTTTAGCTACAACTGGATGTCTAAGAATCGGGCTATGTTCAGAAATTAATACTAGCACAATGCTTACTGCCTATTACACAGGATTTAATGTCTACTGCCCACTATTTTTATTATAAACAGTATGTGAGAGAGTATGCGGTATGCAATGACATTCACTCCTAATTCTTGTTATCACAAGACCTCATTAGATTGCATTTTAATTCAGCAAATGGCATGCAGTTAATCTCAGAAATAGTAATATAATTATTTATTTATTGTAAAACGTCCATTCAAATAATGAAATTGTATGCATACAGAAAATGTGCATACTGTGAACAGCACATAATGCATAGTGCATACTGCAGAAATAGTACAAGTAGTATGATAGTATGGCGTTTTATACCCTCACTGTGAGGACAGATTTGTCACAGCACTCTGTGAATAAAATCGACATGCAATGCCTCTATGGGATGACAGATTGCTTGAACAGTCACCAGCACAAATGCTACCCACAGTGAAACACAAAGAAATAACATATTTCTTTTGGAACGTTTTTCAATGCGCCCAGAAAGCCCATTGAGTATGACAGCATTCTTTTGCTTCTTGACAAAATGTCTTTGCATTGCATAATGGATAATAGAATACAGAATTCAGTGTGCTACATTGCATATATTTGTCATGTTGTAGTACATTGCATTTGTCTGCATTGTTGTCACAATTACGGTTTGCTCTCTATGCATTTATACACTATGTACCTATATTATATATATATATATATATATATATATATATATATATATATATATATATATATATATATATATTCTTGGCACACACCTTCTTACCCAGTGTGCAATATAGGAAAGTTTTCTTCAAGACACAGAATCTCATTTACTGGGAGTGTGCACAGTCAGGGGACTGACATAAGTGTGTGTGTGTGTGTGTGTGTGTGTGTGTGCGTGTGCATACGTGCGTGTGCGTGCGTGCGTGTGACACGATAAATTATTAGTGACCAAACGACGGCAGCACAACGGCTTGCCAGATGCTCACATATCTGACTACCACTTTGCAGAAAGTAGCACTGCATCATCCAAATATTCAGCATTTTGCTTCCCCATATAAACAGTAGTATGATTTGATGGATGATAACCCTACTAAAAAAATTAAAATAAAAAATAAAATAAAAAAAACATTTTAAAATAGCCTAAGATGATTTGCTAGTCTTAGCTGGTTTAAACTGGTCTAGCTGCCAAAGATGAATTTTCACTATGTCTCTGAAACATCCAAATATGATCTTTTTATCTATCAAATATTAAATATTATAATTAACAAATGAGCTTATTTTATTATTATTATTATGATTTTTAATTGCATTATTTTGAAAAATGTTCCACAAACATTGCAGTTTGGTCTGGTTTTCTTGTATGTTATATATGTTATCTACTGACATTTTGAGGTTACGTAAATGAAAAAAACCTGCCAGGTGCTTTTATTTTGGTTACATAAATGTCACAAAAAAAAAAAAAAAAAGACATATTTGGGATAAGAATGTTATCTTTCCTCAAAGTTGCAGTTTGGTACAACCATTTTTGTTAATCCAAAAACGTGAACTGTACATCATGTTTTTGCTACAAAACATGTATTTTAGGCCTCTATGTTTTTAAACAGTTGTAGCAAAATGCACCATTGTAAACACTGTAACTGTGTAAAAACATTTTGTGCTTGCTGGTAAAGCTAACAAGCTAAAGCTAACAGACCTTTTCCATGTTCTTTATTCCTCTGCAGTGTCATCAGGCTCCGTGGAAGACATGTGACTTTGCACAGTCCAGTTAAACTGTCCTTCTCTCTCTCTCTCTCTCTCTCTCTCTCTCTCTCTCTCTCTCTCTCTCACACACACACACTCTCCAGGGGGATGATGTGGCATTTGTAAGGCTAATACAGCTGCCATGCTACATCATGTGACTGCTGCTGAGGAGAGTTAGCTACAGTAAATTAGATTGGGACTGTCCGTCCAGCAGGCAGCATGGTTACTGCAGCCAGCGAACCAGCCAGAACACATCAACAACACTATTAACAGTCCACTCCCGCTTCCACTGCCTGCTTCACTGCCTTTGGAACTGACACACAAACAAAGAGGAATGGTGGAAAAAAGAGAGGCCCTGGTCGAATGACAGCTAGACCTTGATAATGATAGAGATCTTCAAAGGAGCCCTCATCCAGACTTCTTATAATCTCCTGGGAGAAGGGGTCATTGGAAAAGTGTCAAAGAGACACATTTGTATCTGTAGATCACCTTGGCATTTTCATTGTAAAGATCACGGGGTTTGGTTTTGAGAAGCACAATGTTCTTTTCTAAAGAGAGCTTGGGAAGTTGATTTTGGATCCAAATTAGCTGACGTCTGCTGAGGACTACAATCCATCACACAGCTCCCAAGAATCACTCTTAAAATTTAAAGCCTTAATCAGAAAGATCATTCAAACAATATTATGTCAACTAGACTAGAAAATTTTAATGATGCATGGGCATGCATATCTTGCCGGGTGTTGCGGGTGCTTGCAGGGTGTTGCTAAGCAGTTGCTGCATTCTGAATGGCTGTCAGCATGTTAGTATGCAGTTGCTAGGGTGTTCTGGGTGGTTATAGAAATAGTGCATTAGAAAACACCAATAATAAAAGCCACATATCACAATGAAAAGCAGAGTAAAGCATCATGGGTACTCACCACACTATTCCCTGAGCCCCAGAACCGATGGGCTTTAGATTTTGGTACCGTTTGAGAACTGTGAAGGTGGAATCTCCTACTTCCACGCTGTAGAACTGGTTGTCCACTTTACTTTTGCTCATGTTGTAATGTTGGGCAATATAAGACACATCAACTTGTTTGCCAAACCCCTGCATGGACAGAAAGATGGATTTATGAGCTAATAACTCTATGGGGACTTTCAGAACATCTTTTATAAAACCTGTATAAACTTCAAAATCCCATTTAACACTTTAAAACCAGACAAATAAATTATTGTTTTTTGCTGTTCGATTGTCCTTATGTGATTCTGAAATCTAGGTCAGACCACTTTTTGGCATCCTAAACTAAATTAAAATAATTAAATGACATATGTAATTATAAATGAGTAAGGACAATGGTTTCCTATAAGAAACTGGAGTAGATAACACAACAAAGTTTTACAGCAACAAGCTAGAATTTACTCAAGGATGTCAAATATATAAATTAGGCCAATGTGGGTACTGATAAATGAGACACAGAAAATTTGTTTGTTGGGTCACATTTTATATTAGGTGCCTTTAACTACTATGTACTAACATTAAAATACATACAATACAATGTATTTACTGTGTAACTTCATGTTGTTTTTCAAAAATCTCACAAGATTCACATTTGCTTCTACTGAGGTTTAGGTATGGGTAGGTTTAGGAGTAGGGTTAGGTGTAAATGTAATTAAATGCAGGTACTTTAAACTTAAGTACAATGCAACAACACATATGTACATAACAAGTACATTGTATCAAATGCTTAAGCACATAGTAGTTAAAGACACGTACAGTAATATAAAGTGGGGCTGCTTGTTGTAAAAACAACCCACTAATATTCTAAAACTGCTATACAACAAGTTTCAATCCTATTTGACTGGACAAGCTGTCAGTATGTTTACATGCACAGTGTATAATCAAGCTACAACAAATTTTTTGCATAGTCAAGCTACAGTTGTCATCTGTCTGTCCAAGTATGCATGACAATGCAAAATCGAATTTTTAAAGCAAGGACGACAAATATGCCGGGTTAAATACCTCTATGCATGTGCAAAACGCAGTTGTGATGTGTACACATGCTGGACGAAGCCAAGTTTTAATCGCATTGAATACGTTTACAAATGTTCAATAAGAACAAACAATGTATGAATACAATCACTGAGTCATAAAGACAAGTACAGGTGAAGGAAAAAATTAAACAAATAAAATAAATAAAAATTAATAAAAAATCTTTTTTAAATATGCATAAATTTATATATAAATGTATATATAAAGAAGATAAAGAAGACAAATATTCTGAAAAAATAAAAATAAATATATTTTTAACATATAAAAGATGCCTTTTTTTATATAAGCTATGGGTCAGGAAAGTTCTCATTTTAGCATATAAGCAAGGATATACCATTTTTAATAATAACGCATATTAACTCTTAATGCATTTATTGCTAAAACTTAATTATAAAAGTAAAATAAGTTGTTACAACCACTCAATGATAACTGAAAGTCAGATATACGCAGCTGATAATGTGTCATTTGTAATTTTACATTCTGCATTAATGGCACTAATGCTAATGCTAGTATACTTAGCTTGCCCATAGAATGCACCTGTTAACTGTTTTATGGTATTGTATGATGGAATGTGTGAAAACACTCCACGTAAGATCATGAAAAAGTTTTTTATACTTGTTTTACGAAAGTAAGACATTAATTGCTACTGCAAAGATGGGTGATATACATTTACATGTATGATGTAAGTGTTACTATGGCAGATAAGTGGATTACGGCCCTGGTATACTTTGTTTTTCTGTATTCCAGATCAGATCGCGTTGCATTTCTGAGTGTACTCTTCTGACTGCGAACAAATAAGAATGCGTTTGACGCATGCCCACTACAGCTGCTTTATGATACTCTTTTAGTACAGTCAATGGCTGGTGAATGCGCCCATGATGCTCACAGATGAGGACCACGGGTCAAGAAAATTTGGGCCCTGAAAATGTCAGGGTGCGTGGACTTCGCTGATGATGAAATTTGCATCATGCATACTGTGCGAGGAGCGATCAGCAATGCGGACAACCGAAGTATGCTAAGGCCTTTAGTCAATGGGCAGAATACAGACAAAAGAATGTGTCACAGGTATAAATGGCTTACAGACTGCTGATCTTTCCAAAAATTTACATTTCTAGCATTCACCATGTGTCCCTGTGTTCCAAAAGGGATAAATCTGCCTCCGATGGGCAGCTTGAAGGGAGAATAATCACGATACCCATGCTGTAAAATCGCATCAAACAAAATTTCCAATAAAAAATAATTAAAATGTGAGTTCTGAATAAATGTTATTTTTGAGCCCGTAACTTTCAGCCCTCCAAAGCTCTCATAGTGGATGGTAAAGTCTATGACAATAACACACCCTGTGTTGTAGTTGCTCTTCTTCTCTGCTTTCTGTTGCATTCGACTTCCGGGATAATTACATGCTGTGTGGCACCTCTGTTTCTCGGGGCATGCACATACACATGCACATGCATGCTGGATGGAACCAAACTACAATCGCATTAGGTCTATAAGTTCGATTTCACAAAAATTGGACCAGTATGATTTCAGTAGGACTAACGCATTTACATGAGATTTAAAAAAGGTTTTGAAAAAGGAATTGTTGTTTTAGTCCAACTGTAAATTCCAAACCAAACTTTTAAAGTGCATGTAAACATACTGAAACAGTCAGTACTCCATTTCTCTATGTTTCAATAAGTTTGTTACATAGAATTCCAATTGTGACCAACATTGTAATTGAGCTGGCCATATTGTGTCTGAAATGTCAGTAAGTGGATACATACTTCGACAGCTGTGCTGGCATTCAGTACAAGACAGCAAAATTAATTAAACTTGAATAATAACAGGGATGCAGAGGACATGAAATATGCATTTTTCAACATACACACACATAGATCAACAACTAGCAAAAATCACAAGTACAGCTTAGCACAACAAACTAAAATAAGTAACTCAATTTCAACATGATTAGCCTTGAGTTGCATCCTCAAAGTCTAGGATTCCATTTAGAAATGGCACAAATTATTGATCCAACTACCTACAATTCCAGTCCAAAGGATCTAATCTATGCTTGATTGAAGATCTCAGATCTCAGACTATAATATAGTTAAACTATCAAGGTTATTAGAGAACTTCTGCCAGTGTTAGCACAAGGGCTAGCTGTGAAACCGACTGTCACATAGTGAATATATTCATGGCTATATCAAGGGAGGAAGCTGTCTACATAATTTCATAAAGCTAAAATGGTTTTTAAAAAGAGATGAATATGAAGAGACAGCAATATGCAAATACAGTATATAGTATGTGTGTGCATGTGCTTCATACTCTCATCATGGGAGTTGACCTTCTCTGCAGTGCCCCACTATTAAACTGGCTGGGCTAATCTACAGCTAATGAGCTAAGATTTGCGGTAATTGCTACCTTATATTTAAACATGTAATGGGGAACATGAAATGTTTTGGTTTCAGTAACATGGTAAGACTTACAGTACTAGCTCTGTTTCAAAACCTAGTGACCTGCCTACCTAGACAGAATTTCAAGGTATCACAGGCGTGCTACTAAACACAAAGGTTGCTCAAAACATGAACGCATGACTCATGTTAAGCCAACTAATCAAGAGCCCACAATCTAAGGAAGATGTACATAGATCTAGAAAAGCCTACAGTAAAACTTAAATGAGGTTAAAATGATCCCTTGTGATGTCAATTCAGATACATTTAACAAAGCTTTGGACAAATTGTTTTTCATTTCAATCATGAATCTGAATGACTGCATTGATTTAAGGAAATACCTCCATGCGTTTTTAAAGTGATCTTAAGATGTTTTTAATGCATTTTGGGAAACTCGACCCTGAATGGCTTGGAATGCTGTGAGATATTGATCCTATAAGCTGTACATCTTCCTTATGGGCCCAGACACACTGTCACCAGATCAGCATTTGTTTCAGACAGTGGAACATGAAGGGGAGAATGGAAGTGAATGAATACTCTACCTTTTAATTTACCTGAATGGAACACACACCTGACAAAAGGCAATCTTCACATCCAGAACTGGAGCACTGCAGTTATAGAAAAAACGTCTGTTCATAAATACCTGAAACACAGAGATAAAAGACAAAGAATAGGCTATGATTTAACGCTAGCATTGGTGCCCCCTAAAAACGAAATAGGTGCATGATGCCCTTTTATTTACAAACATACTGTAAAAGGTCTATATTGTGTCCTTAGGACCTTTGTCGTAATAACCTGATCTTTCTTTATAAGATATGATGCTTTTGCAGATAAAGAATGCACAATATTTAAGATAAGATCATACAAATTTTCTTTCCTAAAGATAAAATCTTTTGCTCTCTCTTCACTGAAATTGTGGTGGCAAGATCTTTGCTATGTTCCATAAAGCTCATTTCATCTCCCTAGATGTCCATGAGGCATGAACTATATGCACGAATGTCGTGATTTCTCAAGATGTTTTTTTTTTTTCAGATTATTATCTCCTGTGCTGAATGAGACAGCGTGATAGGAAACTGAGATAAACAACACATTTTCACATGTCTACCATCCCATTCGCTGTATTAAACCCTCAGCCCTGTGCATATAACTGCTCTAGGTGCAGTGAGAATCTATGCAATAGCTCTGTGTATGTGTTCAGGACAGGCATTCCAAAAAAAGTTAGTGTCATCCAGAAGTCAAAGACGGGGGAGGATCTATCCAACTGGTCTAAAGGACCTTTCTGGCTGCTTTGGCAAAGTAATCAGTATTAAAATATCGAATAGTCATAATATATATGACATTATTGGTATCAGGGAGTGTTAGTGTGTTTTTATTTTTAATTATCAGTAAATGTTACAAAACAGTTATCCATCAACTAAGGTCTATTAACTGTTAAAATGTTCTAATTTCAGTATTTGATTTCACTTGGTGTGAATGGTATTTATTTATATTTTTTTTATATTTTGTTATCAGTTATTTGTATTAGCCACATCATACCGTTTATGGTATTGGTCATATCATATCGGTTAACAGTATTGGCCATATCATATTGGTATCGTCAATTTCATATAGGTTATCGGTATCGGCCATATCATATCGGTTTATCATATCGGCCATTGTATCCGTTAACGTATCACCCATATCATATAGGTTATATGTATTGGCCATATCATATTTGTTATCATATCCGCCATATCATATCAGTTACCGTATCTACCATATCATAAATGTTATTGTGTCGGCAATATTGTATCGTTTATCATATCACCCAAATCATATTGGTTATCAGTATTGGCCATATCATATGGGTTATCTGTATCAGCCATATCATATCTTTTATCGAAATCGGCCATATCAAATCTGTTATTTGTATTGGCCATATCGTATCGGTTATCGGTATCGGCCATATCATACTGGTTATCATATCGGCCAAATCATATTGGTTATCGTGTCACCCATGTAATTTAGGTTTTATTTATCGGCCATATCATATTGGTTATTGTATCAGCCATATAATATACTGTAAGTTATCAATATCATCCATATCATATTGGATATCAGTATTGGCCATATTATATCGGTTATCTGTATCAGCCATATCATATCTGTTATCAGTATTGGCCACATCATATATGTTATTTGTATTGGCCATATAATATCTGTTATTGATATCAACCTTCATATGGGTTAACAATAAAAAATGCAATATGTCTATAGTGCAAGTACAATATATCATACAGGCTAATCAGTCAGTCAATATTTGGCCATTTTGAGATGACTGACACCGGCTAATAAAATAAATAAATAAAAAAATAAATAAAAAACTGCCCTTAATTAAACCTCAAGGAACATTTTTAAATTATTAAAAAAAAAACAAAGGCATGTCATGACCCCTTCAGAATCATTGATGGTTTTGAGTGGCAGTGTACAGTTGTGTGTGTAAATGGCATGAGAGCTGCCTACAGCCCTGTGTGCTTGTAAAATATATGACATTAACAGTGATGCCATGAAAGCACACACAAAGACCTGCACTGCACTGATGCTGAAGCAGGCTGCTCTAAGACAAACAGCATTATTGGATACGGTGCAGCTTTATGATATCCTCCGTATTGACTAAAATATGAAACCACTCGATATGATGAAAACAATGATCCAGAGAGAAAGAATGAGAGGGAGAGTAACAATGCTTAAAATTACACCCTAAATAGCTCACGTTACACTAATTATGCTGATGTTAAATGCCTAATTACTATTTTACTTTATATTCAAATAACGGTGCAGTACAGACCTGTTAACTTCTGATCAATACAGAATGATTTTGTTAAAATCTTTACTGCAAACAGATAATTTTGCTAAAATATCTCATGCAGCTGATATTCCACAATAAAAATGTTTTAATGTGCTAACATCATGTGGTAACATACTGTATAAGGGGACGTTCGTTTTTGCATCCGTCCGGGCTGTTTTTCAAAAGTTGTTCTATGTAAACACATGCTAGAAGGACGTCTTTGTCCGATGCGCCGCGTCTCGCTGTTTTTTTCGGCATCTCACACAGTAGTGCCGTATTTTTAGACACTGTGTCAGGTTAAAGAAAAACATCATTTTTAAAAATTTTATATATTCATAGCACTGCAGCTTTTTAATCACAACATCGCATTTGGTCTGAATGGCTCCTAAATTACTGGTGTTATTCCGGTCAAAAGTATTATTTATTATGACTAAATCAACCTGTATGCATTGTTACACCAACAAAAGTAATTTTTTAAGGTTAGAAATAGTAGAAATAGATCAAATGCAGGTTACCACTTTTTAAAGTGTATAAGCGAACATCATTCCAGGGCTAAAAATGAAATGTTTTTAATTTAGGTTCGTTCTGAGCAAAAACAGCCTCCTTTCCAAAAGGTTACCGGTAAAAAAAAAAAAAAAAGGAAAAAAAGAACGGTTAATAACGTTCTTTTAAACTCTTTTAAACACTAGGCAATGCTAGGGGGTCGATGAAATACCAATTGCAGTGTTGCCAGGTCTCGCAAGAGAAACAAGCAACATGGTCTGGAAAAACAAGCCCAAAATAAGCCACTTGTCTCACCAAAATAAGCGAAAATAAGCCATTTTTTTTTTCCTGTGTGGTGGATTTATCGGCATAGAAATCATAATAAGCAGTTAATTAACTGTTAAGTATAATTTTATTTACAAATCTGCTTCTGAGTCAAAACCCGGCAGCATCAAATCTGTATGATCGCAGCTGTGGTAATTCATCAAATATTTTTAAATATATAATATAGGGGCTTGGGTAGCTACCACCCTGGAGTCGCGAGTTCGAATCCAGGGCATGCTGAGTGACTCCAGCCAGGTCTCCTAAGCAACCAAATTGGCCTGGTTGCTAGTGAGGGTAGTCTTGAGGGCAGATTGACTGTCTCAGACGCGGAGGCAACTGAGATTCGTCCTCTGCCTCCCGGATTGAGTCACTACGCCACCACGAGGACTTAGAGCACATTGGGAATTGAGCATTCCAAATTGGGGAGAAAAGGGGAGAAGAAAAAAAAGTATTATATTAAAAAAAAAATTGCGAGATTTACGCTGCTATATAAGGTGGAAATACGTCATCACAGTCTGTGAAAAAGGTCTATTGAGCTTTCAAAAAATAAATAAATAAATAAATACAGAACTGAGCTCAGGAGACACACAGCAATCTGAATAGAATATCCTTGGGGTTTCCATCAGATGAATAGTCCCAAGGCAGGTTAGGATCCATCAGATTTCAGTAGTCTAAAGCCACGCAAATTGAGATATGCTTGAGATATTCTTATACTCATAAACAACAACGACAACATTTTCCTGTTTGGGTGAACTACTCCTTAAACTGACATTATTTCATATGATCAACACGAAATTAGACATCATCAATTGCTTAGATCAACTGGGATTAATATAATCATAAACCCACTGTAGCACCGTTATTCAGTAAATATTGACAGCTTGGTTGAGCCATGCAGAAATATTGTATATAAAGAGGAGGGCACAGCAAGGTTAGAGGCGGCAGGTTTGATGAATGAGACCAAGAACAGATCAGGAACCTTGATAAAGGAGTGATGAATTACTGAGTTCAAATACGACATTAACAGATGAAAAGATGCAAGCAGAGAGCAGGAACTCTGGCTTCCGAAGTCTACAAAAAGGGTATCTATCTATCCATCCATCCATCCATCCATCCATATATATATATATATATATATATATATATATATATATATATATATATATATACACACAGTACTGTGCAAAAGTCTTAGGCACATAAGATGTTTCACAAAAACATTTGTCTTAAGATGGTTATTTATATCTTCAGCTTTAGTGTGTCAACAGGAAATATAAATGTTAGACTCCCAAACATTACTTTTGCAAATAAAAAAGATTAGAATAGAAGAACAGGGAGCCCTGCAACAGATGTCATGGCCCCCACAAAGCCCCCCACTGAACATTGTTTCAGTCTGAGATTACATAAACAGATGGAAGCAATTGAGACTAAATATATAGAAGAACTGTGGTAAATTCTCCAAGAAGCTTGGAACATCCTATCTGCCAACAACCAAGAAAAACTGTGTCCAGGTGACCTAGGAGAATTGGTGCTGTTTTGAAGGCAAAGGTGGTCGCACCGAATATTGATTTAGCTTTTGTATGTTTACTGGACTTTGTATGATATTAAGTGATAAATGAAAACTATTTAGTTTTCACAAGTGGCTAAAACTTTTGCACAGTACTATATATACAGAGCCCTTCTATCATGGGGAGCCATCAAGGTTAGCAACAAAATGCATATTGCGCGGGTCCCCTAAATACCTTCAAGAGACAGTATTTTTTTTATGGATGTCTCTAGTGGAGAAAACTGCTTTTGTGAGGAAACAGCTCATCACTTAATGAACTGACTGTCTATCTGCTAATTTTCAACATGTTTTACACTAAAGAATCCTTTTGGAATTATGTATGAAGTTTACTATGATAAAATTGCTGTATAAGAGAAGACACAAGCTGGGTTTCCATCGAACTATTTTTATGTGCATTTTGAAATTGCACATAAGAAATCCTGAATGGAAACGCTTGATATGCTAATAAACTTTCTAAATTTGCATAAAATTTAATGCGCTAGGAGGAGGTGGATTTTCTAGAGTTCCGCATTAGTTAAAATGCGCATTAGGTGATGGAAACAGTTTATTCACAAAATGATGACGTGTTCTGACCATTCGTGCATGTGTTATGAGTGTGCAATAGCTTGATGTGACTGGCCCAACAAAAGGACAGACCTTGGCACACAATTCTTTGCACATATCCCTTGTCATTCGGAAGTGTTTAACCCACAGCTGCTCATCAGAGTGGGTCCTTACAATCCACCAGAACAGTTTTGAGACTGCAGAGACTGGCGGCATGCGGGCATCACAGCCATTTCAGCCCCTTTACAGAATATCAAATATTTCTCACTTAAAATTAGATACTTTCTCCAATCTTGCAAATAAAACTCTCCCCGAAGCAGGGGGTCATTCAGCTGCTCCATCATGACGAGGCGGCTCCCACATGAAAATGTCCAATTTTTTTTAAATATCCTAGCAACAGACAATTTTGCAACAGGTGTGTCAGTTTACGGCTCTCCCCATTCATTTGTATGGTATCTGCAAACTGAGATTTGATGTTTTTGGTTTGTCGAAGCAAACCAGCCAAACTTTGACCCTTTGACTCACCATGGGTAAACATGATATTTAATAAAGAATTTAATAAAATCTATCTTCAGACCTGTCAAAAGAGTGATGTGAATGTGTGTGTCTACTTTAAAAAAAAAAAAAATCTCTTTTACACAGGTGGTGGTGAGGGTTAGGGTAGACATACTGAGCTGAACAAACAGGTACCTTCAGAGCTTCAATGAATCAAAACCTCTGAGTCTCTGACAGATGGAGAATGTACATCATCACAATACACCACCCATCTCTCTTTCTTTCTCTCTTCAACTCAGTTTCACTGTTCTCACAGAGAACCTTGAGATTAATTAGTCTATTGTGTCCACAGCTCTTGTGCTAATTAACACTGATGATTTGTCAGAGGGATCAAATGCTAATCTGCCCTGCTAATGTGGAGGACAGCGCTTAGACTAGCATCTTCAAGTTAGCATGTGTTAGCATCTCCAAAGTTAGCACCTTCACATTCACCAGGACAAGATACTGTGTGTTCAGAGTTAAAATTTTCAGAATGTTAGGGGAAATGTGAAGTTAGTTTAATCGTACAGTACATTTAAGTGTTACAGTGTTCATTAACATCTGCTCTAGAATAGCAACCGTAGTTTGACGGTGATATTTTAAGAAGACTAAACCAGATGTAAAACACATAAGGCTCCTCATTACCATGGTTTGTGGTATTGTTTTATGAAAATTAGCAGCTTAAGCACATTTAAAAACTATAACTACACCTACCAATTGATGTCATAAAATTGTAGCTAATTTGCATTGTCTTTGGAAATGCACAAATAAGAAACGAAAAAGCGAAAATAGCTAAATAAACAGATAAAAAACAAATAATAATCTCACACAAATTTTTTTTTCAAATTGACAGACCCTCGCTATGGACCTCTGCTTTTGAATTAGAATCAACTCTTCATCCTTAAAATAAAATAAGACATGCTGGAGACCCTTTGGGAATCTGAAGTGATTATAACATGCAATGATATCTCCTGGGCCAGAATGTCACATCTGCACTGATGAATCTAGAGAGGTAATATATTTGGTTTTAGCCTAATGGTACTCCCTCTGTGAGCAAGCAGTCCATTTTTGTAATTTATGATTTTTTAAGCACCATCAAACAGAACAGAATAATATTATCTGAAACACAGCTGTCACTTCTCGGCATTAAATACTGCCTGATGTCTTCATTAGTTGGTGGATCTTCATGGTTTCAGCTAAAGCCTGTGTCACTAAGGCTGGGCCCCATTGCACAGGCTACTTATGCTAAGCACTAAAAGTATGAACTTCACTGGTGATGGGAATGTATACTTTTGAGTTACGTAGCAAGGCAGTGTGCCAATTTTAGGACATACTACACCATCATAAAATGCATTATACCACAGACACCCTTGTCGAGTACTGTTGCGTTTGCATGCGTTGGCATCTATCTAAATTCATTTACTTAAAATGTATAATTACACTACATTTAGGTTCATTCATTTAAAAATTGCTGTGCCAGCTTCAGCCTTACTTTTCTCACCAACCAAAAAAGTCTAAACAGAACTGTCACAAACTACTCATCCATTGTGCAAAGTAGACAATTAGTACAAATGCACACTTTAATAATCAACTGGAAAAAGTGCATTAGGCCTATATCATCCAGCAAATTCGAATCTCACTTACTATTCAGAACAGATAGTATGCAAACTGTAATGCTGAAAACATACTTTATATACACAGACGTGTACGCAGTCCCGTTGCATACACTTAAACGTGCATCTTTGCGCCACTGTGGCAGTAACAAACCTCAATACTCAAGGGGTTGATAGAGTTACCTTCAAATGTCTGTGCCATTAAACTAGATGTGTTTAGGTAGCTAGCTATAAACCTTTGACAGTTTAACTAACTTTAACTAACCAGCTCAGCAAGATTATCTTCAAAATGTTGTTCAAACAGTAGAGTAATTTATATGAAAGTGTAAATAGAGTCATTAAGGCTATAGTCCAAAATACCGGAAGAAAATTAGCATTTTCTTGCCTTGGGTTGCCTCTGGATTTTCCTGTGGGTTTTTATAATGGTAGTTTTAGATTTTGAAGTCACCATGTTTTTAAAAAATTGACATACAGCTAATAACTTACCAGATAAGGAGTGTAGGTACCTGACAAAATGGAAAAACATTGTGGTCCTTATCTAGCTACTTGTTAGCAACTTTTATTAAAAACATGGCAGCTTAAAAATTCACATTTAAGGTGTGTGTAATTTATGTTGTAAAAGTATCTTCAAGTAATGTTTACCACAGACTTTATTTTACTAATAAATTGAAATATCCACAGCAAATTAGCCTTCTGGGTTTGCCTACAAATTGACATCATGGCTGAGCAGCCAGAGGTTCTTTTATATATTGAGATCACAACCTCCGCAGCTCTTACAATAGGCGAGAGCGTAATGGTCAACTAGCATGTTACGACAGTTAGTCACCATTTGCAGATACCATATGAATGAGTGGGGAGAGCCGTAAAGTGACACCTACCTGTTGCAAAATAGTCCATGACTTAGTCCATAAAAACAGCAATTTATTGAATTAAACTCCACACACAGTTCATTCCTAAAGGATTGTTTAGTGTAAGATTAGCTGAAAAGCAGTCAATTCATTAAGTGATGAGCTGTTTCCTCACAAAAGATGTTTAATCAGCACACTGAGACATCTCCTCCATAGACTTTGTAGCATCTGGACCAATCAGACACACAATTACAAGCAAAGGTCCAAGTAGGCCCAAGCAGACTCTGAGATGTCTGCTCTCCCACTAATCATTATCAGCTCTTACTCTCCCTTTGCTGACACTGGTCCAGCAACTAGTGGACCTCAGAGACATTCCAGGTGGGGGAAGGTAGCCACATGCAAAAGCAAAGGAATGTGGCTGAGAAGAAACTCACTCCATTCCCCCATAGGAAAGACACATAAAGCCCATAAAACAGACTTTTCTTCATTAATTTATAGACAAGTGTTCTATAAATGAACATGCATATCCTCAGGAAATTGTGTGTATGATTATTACTGTCTCGTATAGTGTCTTTTGTACTGTATACCGTTTTGTGCATGTGTGGCAGTGGGGGCATGGTTAAGCATCCGTCCGGAGAGAGAGAAAGCGGTAAGGGCGCTTGCACCTGAGCTAGATTATGTTTAACACCTGTCTCTAATTCCAGTGAGCATGGGGAGAGCGGCATATAACCAGCCATGCCACCAGCAGCAGGGAGAGAGAGTCTGGCACAAAGAAGGCCACGGTGCTCCTGAAGCTGTTACGTTTAACCTGTTATGTTTATGAAGCTGACGTGTTTAAATGACTACGTGTTTATGAAGCTGATGTGTTTAATGCCTACATGCCTGTGAAGCTGATGAGTTTGTGAAGTTGTAAAGCACTGAAGTGGCCTATTAAAAGTCCTACCTGAGCCAGGAAAAACCTGCTTCCCTGTGTTCTCCTTCCCACCAGTTGTGAAGCTGTTCTACACTGGTGCCAAAACCCGGGATCATTGAGGTACGCCCCATGGAGCCCTCCCAGTTGGCCGAGATCCTCCACTCCCTCGCCAGCCTACATCAGAACCACCAACAATCCCTTCTTTAGCTCTGCCAAGACCAGGATCGCCACTTCTTTGAAATCCTGCGAGCTCAAGCAGAGGACCGGCATGTGATCTGGAGCCTTCTTGGCCAGGAGAGAGTCCTGGCTGCAACCCCGGACAACAGTAGCCCCCTGCCCCCACCCACGCTCCTGAAAATGGGGGTGGAAGACGACACAGAGGCTTTTCTTGACCTTTTTGAGTGGATGGCTGAGGTCTGACTTAAGTGACTACAGCTCCTTCCGCTCTTGTCCAGGGAAGCCCAGCTTGCTGCCCAACAGCTGCCGGCAGCTAACCTCCTAGCCTGTGACGACCTGAAGAAGGCCATCCTGTAGCGGGTGGGTCGAAGTCCAGAGCAGTACCGGTAACTCTTCCGGACCTTGAAGCTGAGGAAGTCC
Source organism: Myxocyprinus asiaticus (assembly GCF_019703515.2). Taxonomy (NCBI): domain Eukaryota; kingdom Metazoa; phylum Chordata; class Actinopteri; order Cypriniformes; family Catostomidae; genus Myxocyprinus; species Myxocyprinus asiaticus. Next base: position 34,531,172 of record NC_059383.1, read on the forward strand.
GACCGCCCGTTTGCCTTTTCCCAACGGCTCCAAGACGCATGCCGGAAATGGCTGCTGGCGGGGAACCGCAACGTCATGGGAGTCATCGATCAAGTAGTACTGAAGCAGCTTATCATTCATCTGCCAAAGGGAATGGCGGAGTGGGTCCAGTGCCACTGCCCAGCGTCATTGGAGGAAGCTGTCCATATGGTGGGGGTACGAGGGCGGAAGAGCCCTCTTCTCTCTCTCTCTCTCTCTCTCTTCCCCCTCCCCCTGTGTGTTCCCCCTTCCTCTCTCACTCTGCTCTCTCTCCAGAGTCCATTCCTGCCCCGCGGAGGTGAGGAGCTCCACCACCATGGCCAATTCCCCGAACGAGGTGGGGGACACCCCCCCTGCCCCTACAGTGCCCCACCACTCTCCCCCTCAGGTGGAAGTCTCCGCCGATGCAGAAGCGGGCATGGTGCCTGGGCCAGTCTGCTGGAATTGCAGGGATCCGGGACACATCCAGGATCAGTGCTCTGTGATGGAGCTGGGAACGGTGGTCCGGATCCCCGACACTCCGCAGGCTGCCCCCGATCTGGCTGGAGCGTACCGGATACCGGTAAGTGTCAATGGGGGTACTCACCAAGCATTGGTGGACACGGGTTGTAATCAAACCACTATCCACCAATGCTTAGTTCAACACGAGGCTTTGGGCACAGCTAAAATGGTAAGGGTGAAGTGTGTGCATGGGGATATTCACAACTACCCTGTGGTGACCCTTATGATTAAATTCCGGGGAACAAAACCCCGCCTCACCCATCCACTGATTTTGGGGACTAATTGGCCTGAATTTAGAAATCTATTAAAGGGAATATGCGCGGATGCACAAAAAGCGGTGAGATGTGAAATGTGTGATGCGCTGTCAGGGGAGGCAGAGCCGGGGCCGTCTTCGTCTGCTCCATGTCAGAATGACGTGAGGGGGGTAGAGGCTACAGCCCCTCCCATCCTCAGGAGATTTCCCGAAGGGGATTTCCCTTTGGAGCAGTTGTGACATGAATCCCTCAAGCACGCCTTTGACCAAGTGAGAATGATCGATGGTCAACAACTCCAGCTGAATGTCGCCCTTTCATATCCGTATTTCGTAATTATAAATGAGCGGTTGTATAGAGTGATGCAGGACGCTCAAACAAAGGAAGATACAACCCAGCTCTTAATACCGCGGAGCCGTCGGGAAATGCCGTTCAAGGCGGCTCATTATAATCCCATGGCGGGTCATCTAGGGGAAAGAAAAACACTGAACCGCCTAATAGCCCGTTTCTATTGGCCGGGCATTGGCGGCGATGTCCGCAGGTGGTGTGCGGCATGCCGCGAATGTCAGCTGGTGAATCCACCGGCCACCCCAAAAGCACCATTGTGCCCCCTTCCACTGATCGAGGTCCCCTTCAAGAGAATTGGAATGGACCTCGTCGGGCCATTAGAGTGGTCAGCACGCAGACACTGCTTTGTACTGCTCCTAGCGGACTATGCAACGCGATATCCGGAAGCGGTACCTCTACGCAACATCTCAGCACGCAGTGTTGCGGAGGCACTCTTCAAAATAATCTCCTGGGTGGGGATTCCGAAAGAAATCCTCACCAATCAGGGCACAACCTTTATGTCACGGACACTACGCGAGCTTTACGAATTATTGGGCATTAAATCAATCCGCACCAGTGTTTACCATCCACAAACAGATGGCCTGGTGGAGCGATTTAATAAAACCCTTAAAAATATGATTTGTAAGTTCAGGCACGAGGATGCTAGAAATTGGGACAAACGGCTCGATCCCCTGTTATTTGCAGTACAAGAGGTCCCGCAAGCCTCCACAGGGTTTTCACCATTCGAGCTCCTGTATGGGCGACCTCCGCACAGCGTGCTTGATGTCATACGCGAAGCTAGGGAGGAGGGACCTTCTACAAGTAAAAATGAAATTCAATATGTTCTTGATCTTAGAGCAAAACTCCACACTTTGGGGCAACTAACACAGGAGAATTTTCTCCAAGCTCAAGAACGACAGAGCCGACTGTATGACAGGGGAACCCAGCTGCGGGAATTTGCACCGGGATATAAGGTACTCGTATTACTCCCCACATCGAGCTCTAAATTACTCGCCAAGTGGCAAGGACCCTTTGAGGTCACACGACGAGTGGGGGATCTCGATTATGAAATAAAGCGAACCGATAGAGGGGGCACACGTCAAATATATAACCTCAACCTCCTGAAATTGTGGAGGGAGGCGGTCCCTGTGACGTTGGCTACGGTAGTTCCCAGAGAGGGTGGAGCTCGGGCCAGAGGTGAATACAAAACAAAATCATTTTACCCCGGTCATTTGCGGAGACCACCTCTCACCGTGTCAGCTCGCAGTTGTTGCCAAGTTGCAACAGGAGTTTGCAGACGTGTTTTCCCTTCTGCCGGGTCATACAAACCTCATCCAGCAATAAAAATCGAGACCGAGCTGGGGGTGGTGGTACGGAGCCGTCCCTACCGTTTGCCCGAGCACAAAAAGAAAATTGTCTGGGAAGAATTGGATGCAGTGCTCAATATGGGGGTAATAGAGGAATCCCACAGCGATTGGTCCAGCCCGGTTGTTCTAGTTCCTAAGAGCGACGGGTCTGTACGGTTCTGTGTGGATTACAGAAAAGTCAGCGCGGTGTCTAAATTTGACGCGTACCCAATGCCTTGAGTTGATTAGTTGCTCAATCGGTTGGGCACTGCTGGATTTTATTTGACACTGGATTTGACAAAGGGTTATTAGCAGATCCCCTTGACACCAATTTCCCATGAAAAAACAGCCTTCTCCACGCTGTTTGGGTTACACCAATTTGTGATGCTTCCGTTTGGTTTGTTTGGAGCCCCGGCCACATTTCAGCATCTCATGGACCGAATCCTCAGACCGCATTCGGCTTACGCCGCTGCCTATTTAGATGACATCATAATTTACAGCAATAATTGGCAGCGGCACATGCAGAATCTGAGGGCAGTTCTGAGATCACTGCAACGAGCGGGACTCACAGCAAACCCGAAGAAGTGCACGATTGGGCGGGTGGAGGTATGGTATCTGGGGTTCCACTTGTGCCACGGGCAGCTGTGTCCCCAAATTGACAAGACTGTGGCGATTGCGACCTGCCCGAGGCCCAAGACCAAAAGGGGGGTGAGACAGTTCCTGGGGCTGGCTGGCTATTATAGGAGGTTCGTGCCTAATTATTCAGATGTCACCAGCCCACTGACTGATCTCACTAAAAAGGGAGCTCCAGACCTGGTCCAGTGGACGGAGCAGTGTCAACAGGCGTTAATGCAGGTTAAAGCTGCACTTTGCGGGGGGCCGCTTTTACATTCACCTGATTTCTCTCTCCCTTTTGTGTTACAGACTGACGCTTCAGACAGAGGGCTGGGGGCCGTACTCTCGCAGGTGGTGGAGGGGGAGGAGTGCCCGATGCTGTACATTAGACGCAAGCTCTCGCTGAGGGAGACTAAGTACAGCACCGTGGAAAAGGGGTGTCTCGTCATCAAGTGGGCGGTCCTCACTCTCCGGTACTACCTGTTAGGGCGGGCCTTCACCCTCTGCTCAGATCACGCCCCACTCCAATGGCTCCACCGCATGAAAGATACCAATGCGCGGATCACCCATTGTTATCTGGCTCTTCAGCCGTTTAAGTTCAAGGTGGTCCACAGACGGGAGCACAGATGGCTGTCGCTGATTTCCTCTCCAGAAATGGGGGGGGAGTGGTAGGCAGGCCGGATGCCTCCCTGGCCTGAGTCGGGCGGTGGGGATATGTGACAGTGGGGGCATGGTCAAGCGTCCGTCCAGAGAAAGCGGAAAGGGCGCTTGCACCTGAGCTAGATTATGTTTAACACCTGTCTCTAATTCTAGTGAGCATGGGGAGAGCGGCATATAACCAGCCACGCCACCAGCAGCAGGGAGAGAGAGTCTGGCACAACGAAGGCCACGGTGCTCTTGAAGCTGTAACGTTTAACCTGTTATGTTTATGAAGCTGATGTGTTTAAGTGACTATGTGTTTATGAAGCTGATGTGTTAAATGCCTACGTGCCTGTGAAGCTGATGAGTTTGTGAAGTTGTAAAGCACTGAAGTGGCCTATTAAAAGTCCAACCTGAGCCAGGAAAAACCTGCTTCCCTGTGTTCTCCTTCCCGCCTGTTGTGAAGCTGTTCTACAGCATGCCTCCTATCAAATTAATCCTTGTGTGATGCTCTAAACATTGGAGTATAGCACCACCTTATAGCATACATTGTGTGCTTGTTATATTAATCAGAGCATAAAGGGGCACAAACTGCTAGCTTCCTCCAATCATGCAAATGAGTCAGCTTCCGAACAAAGGAACTTTTCCCGCTGGAAAATTGCACCTTTCTCATTGGTCAAGCCAAACTCGAGAGGAGTGACCTCCCTCAGGAGTTAAAGGGCACTGCGAAGTGACCTCTTTCTCTCTCTCTCTTCCCTCTCTCTCTCCCGACCGCGAGGTCATGGGCCAGCAGGCCTCAAACACATCAAGCCATGTGTAACTTCCTCGACCATAACGGAGTCAAACTAACACGACAAGTTCATCATTTCTTCATTCAACATGGAAGAAATTGTTTGCAACTTCAACACCATCTGGGCGCTCTCTCGGCAGCCAAGGCATTGCAAGTATCGTACAATTAACTACCTAAACAGAGGTTTGGTATAAGCTGTGAAGTCCTTTGTTAACAAAGGTTCTTTGAAGTAAGAAACTGATGGTTCTTTCAGATGGTTAAATGACTCTTTTCATAGCTTCATTCCCCTGTTCTGTTCCGGTTTCATTCACTTTCACTTTTCCATTTCCCATGTATGCGTGATTTGTGTGTATGTGTTTGTTTAGATTAGTTATGTGTTCGTGATTTAGTTAAATAAAGCTTTTGTGTACATTCTTGCGAGTTGATTCTGGTCTGCCTGTACATCAGCATCAATTTAACTATTTGATCACAGCTACATGCTAAGAGTTATTTTTCTGTGGCCACGAAAAATATACTTTCTGAGAGATTGATAGACGATCAATATTGAGTGTTCGCTGGACGAGCAGATTAATTGATTGTAATATTATTTCAGCTACATCAAGTTAATTCTATTGACTGATCCAAATATTTATAATTATTATAACGAGTTATGGTTAATTATTCATATTCCCCTATTAAAGATAATTTGACGGTGGTATATTTTGATAAATAATCACATCCCTGTTTTTAAAAGATTTCGCTTCAGAGCTGTACATAGTATGTGTAATATTATTGTCAATAAGCCATGAGAATAATATTACTCCAATAAGAGAATTAATCACAATTCCCTTATTAAAGCTAATTCCTTACAATAGAAATTATGAGCAGATACAACGAGATGTTGTATTAAGATTTTAATGGTGGAAAATTTTATTCAGACAAATAATCTAGTTTTTTGTCATTTATCTAATTTATCATGGTTGTCGAACGTGACTAATTCCATTATAAATTTCCTTACATAATAATGTAGAATAAGGACAGTTTAATTTAATTCTTAGCTCACACATACTGTTTCCCTACATATAATGGTGGAGGTACATGGGCACTTTAACCCATCCCGTGTACATTTATACTACCAAATTCGCTACACATTCATTCAACAACAAAAAAATGGCCTCTTGTCTCCTCGGCAGTGTACCGCCCATATAATGTCTGTGGGAGTGCCACGTTATTCTATTTTAGGCTAAGCTTCTAGGCTGCGTACCATTTCAAATTTGTGTCCCCTTCCCTCGCAAACTTCACTCCGTCTCATGGACTCGGATGTATGTCACTGATTACGTTACGCGAGTGTCCACTACTGGCAGAAGACGTGCAATGGAACACCCTTAACCCTTGATCACTTGGAGCATGTTGAAGGCTGATGTCAATTTGTGGAATTATTTAGTGATTTTTGCACCTGAGAAAACAACATTTTCGGAGATTGATTTCGGAGGCTTATGTATAAATCTTGTATGTTTATTTTTTATTTTTATTTTTTCATTAGAATGAATCGTTAGAAAGGATTAAATGAAAATGTTAACATAACAATGACCACAGGCTATAACTGTGTGATTAACAGATAGTTTAAGGAAGCTACAAGTATTATGCTGTTAAATCTCAATATAACTTTTCTAAACTGCTTAATTGACCTAACTACACTTCCATCATACATTAGAGTTGTGTGGGGGTGGGGTTGATTATGCACCATATGCTGTCACGTCACAATCGAGTTAGTGGGATATGGAGCTGCCTGAAGTGTACATCAGAGTAGGCTCACTCCCTCTGTCAAAATCGAGGGATTGAGGGTCTATCAACAGAAACTTCCCTCGCTCACTTAACGAAGTGGAACGGACTTCCAAAATGGCGGAGGGGATTCCCCCAAGGGGAAGTGCTTAGCGGAGTTAGCTAATGGATGTTAAAAGTGAAGTGGAATGCAGCCCTAGGCTCCCCTATTAGAAGGGTTCTGGAGCAGCTCTTTTGACCCCAGAAGAAGACAGTTTATGCTAATGCTAGCTATAGCACCCCTTGTGGCAATGCTGAGAATGCAACACATACTGTACATGTGTTTTAAAACATAACAATGTACAAAATCAAGATTGCAGTGTTAAAGACGTTTGCATTTACTTGTGTTGTGTACCCTAGGACTGTAAAACATTTCCTGTAGTGACCATAAACAAAATCTAATATAAGACATCAGCTTTCCAGTCCAAGAAGAATGTTTCAGCTTTTTGATTAAACCATTCCATGTCAATACAATAGAACACAACAAAAGGCCTCAAGCCTTGAACAGTAAAGCGGTGCTCCGAGACCCCGAGTATCAGGCACACTATAATTACATCATCAGACACTTCCACCGTGACTGACTGTTTACAGTCATTCTCAAAACACTAGATTTCCCCACTCTAGCATGTTAATGAGTGCCATTCATTTCCAGATTTTTTTTTTTGATTCTGCTAAGATATGCACATAACTCTCATGAATATGCAAAGAGAGTTGAGAAAGATAGGACATAGATATAATGCATGAAATTGGAAGCTGGATATGATAATTACAAGGGTGAAAAACAGACACTCAACCTCTCCCCTTTGAATTCACATACATCATGGCTGGCTTCTTAGTCTGTAACTTTAATATTATTCTTGATTCTGTCTGTCAATCATGAGAGGTTTGCTGGGAATCCTTTGTCTGGGAAAAGCTAAATTCAGTCCTTAATTCCCTGTGTGAAATTAAGAGATAGGCAGAAAAGAGAGATTGCTCTTGGAAAAGAAAGGGAGGGGTTGAGAGATAGAAAAAAAAAAAGAGAGAGCCGATGGATATTATTATTTTTTTTTTTTTTTTTTTTTTTTGTCAGTGGGATGGTTTAAAATGGGAAAACCCAGCAATGGATGACCTTTAAAAAGTTTCAGTTATATTTATTTCAGGGATTCAATATTTTTTATTTATTTTGAAATAAAATTATTGATGTAAAACCTAAAAAAAAAAAAAAGAAGAAGAAGAAGAAGAAGAAAATGTAAAATATAATTATGTTTTAGCTTAAACTGATAAAAATGCAGGACAATTTATGCACTGAAGTGTAATACTTATGGTTAAGCGTTTGTTAAAATCCCTAACCATAATTTTGATCAACAGAAATTGTGATTCTTGCAAATGAAAAAAAAAAGAAAAAAAAAAAGAATAAAAAAATCATACTGTGTATTTTTTACAATAAAATCTTGAAAAAAAAACCTGGAAATTATCTCAAATGCACAAGGGCCAAGAGTTCACTGCTGACTAACACATTTTCTCACCTCAAGGCCATAGGAAAATCTCCAGACTTGTTATCTCAACAAAATTACCAGCCACCATGTCAACCAAACACAGAGTGATGCATAAAATACCCACAGGTGCATGAAAAATATACACAATCAAATTATATAGATACACTGCCTTCAAAATGCAATTTGAAACCTTGACAAGCAGTGTTGAGGAAGCAGGGTTTGAAACTTTAGCTTGCTAAGCTACAGTGGAAGCTACTCATAATAGTTAGTAGTTAAACAGACAAGCTACTTTCTGGAAAAAGTAGTAAGCAATACTACTACAAGCTTCTAACAAAGAGTAGCTAACTACAGGGGCTATACAGCAAAATTACATGAGAAATTTTGTCGTCTTTTAAGAGAAATCTAACAAAATTGTGTAGCGTTTATGCATATAAGAATAAACTATTTGCAACAAAAAACTTGATTTAAAGGGAAAACAAGTGTATTTTTCTTATCCCATTAGCAAATACATTTTCTTACTTTAAGCATAAATCCCACCAAATTTTGGATGATTTGGTAGATATATACAGTATATAACAAGACTTACTGTAATATCTTATGTGATTCTGCTTAATTAAAAAAATAAAAACATTTATTTTGTTTTTCTTATTTTAAGGATGTATAGAAATGTTTTATTTGTGCAGAATATATATGTTGTAACTGAAATTTAATTTTTACACATATTTTCATTGAATAGTTAAAATTAATGTATATATATATACAGTGTAATGTCTAATGTATATATATATATATATATATATATATATATATATATATATATATATATATATATATAACATTATATTGGATAAAAGATGCAATGAAATTCACTTTCATTACATCTTTTATCCAATATATTGTGACTGAGGCTAAAATCTCAATTTGTGTTCCACAGAAGAAAGAAAGTCATCCAGATTTGGAACAACATGTGGGTGAGTACATGAAAACAGTATTTTCATTTTATTTGAACTATCCCTTTAAATATGTGATTTAAAAATATGGCATGTTTATGTGAGGAGAGGTAAAAGTCGAGCAGGGAGTGAGTCAGACCTGATGATTGTCGAGTGCTGACAGTTTCATTTAACACCTCAGCTTTTCTTACCTAATGGGCCTGAATTTCAGCCTGCCTTGGGATTATTCAGCAGTTCTTCAGTCAAACTTCAATTTCCACACAAACACACACACACACACACACACACACACACACACGTTGGTGCAGCTATCATTATGAGGACTCTCCATAGACATAATGATTTTTATACAGTACAAACTATAGATTCTATCCCCTAACCTTAACCCTACCCCTAAACCTAACCCTCACAAAAAACTTTCTGCATTTTTACATTTTCAATAAAACATAGTTTAGTATGTTTTTTAAGCGATATGAATTATGGGGACACTAGAAATGTCCTCATAAACCACATTTATAGCATAATACCCTTGTAATTACCAGTTTGTAACCTAAAAAAAAAGTCCTCGTAAACCACTTAAACCTGCCCACACACACACACACGCAGTATACATTTATACAGTATACATTTTTTACACCAATATTTTTCATCTGAACATGCTAACAAAGTAAAAAGTATTTCCATTGCTGACTACCCATGCTAAAGAAAAATCACATTATGTTTTATTTAATATCTCAATTGTTTCTCCTAGACAGCATGAGATTAAATGGAGAGCAAAGTGAGACCTTTTTCATGAAGTCTCCAGCTTTCCTGATTTTTCTTCTAAGAAAAAGACTAGTAATCTCACATAGAGTATGTCTTCTCAAGAGTTTCAGAAGATATCACAAACTGTGTTCAGATTTGCCAACATACCAAAGTCAGAGCTCAACAATTTCTCATCAAATTCTTTCAAGACCAAATTATTAGGGCTATTGTATCCACAATAATTGTAAAGCTCTATACTCTTATTGATACTTAATGTAACATAACTCAAAATCCATCAAGTCTTCTGAGCTTTGTAATAGCAATAACATTTTCCAATAACCATTCACACACTGTCATATAATCCTATCAGCTGATCACTGAAGATAACAGCCGCAAAATTGTGAGACACCTGATTCTCAAATCTTCAAATAAACAGCATGCATAGGCCGGATTTATTGGAGTCTGAGAGCACACTGGGAAGAACCATAATGTCCTTTGTTTACTGGTAAATTAATGGCTGACATCCCTCACTAATTACAGACTACTTTAATATTTTTCAGTCAGCTGCACAAATGCATTGCTGGAGTCCAGGCACATAACTGACTAGAGCAGTAAACTGACAAACGGTTGAGATAGGACTGATTGTGTATCTCTCTTAATCTCTCTCCATCTTGTCTCCCTGGTCTTAAGGGTGCTTTCACACTAGCACTTTTGGTGCGCAGCCGAGTTCGAATGACGTCAACGTTCTGTTCGCTTGGGTGGTGTGAACGCTGTTTTCCAAACTCCGGTGCGCACCCGGGAACCGCACTCGAGTCCACTTGAAAAGGGAGGTGGTCTGGGGTACGGTGCGGTTCGCTGCTAATATGAACGCAATCACACCAAATCGCAGAAGTGAACCGCTGTTGATGACGTATAATTCGCATCTTTGCAGGATCCCGATTGCAATTATTATGGTTTAATGAATTTCTCATACCAGCTTGTGTCCAAATAAATCACCTTCAGAGAGCAGCTCACATTCTTCACATCTCTTGTAACGCATCTATTAAATTGCTTTGCTTTCTCAGTTTGGGCTCTTTTCTTTTTGTCTGTGTTTGCATGTTTAACAATGTGTGTGTGTGTGTCTAATCCCACTCGAGTTCACAGTTAACTCTGTGGTGTCCTGGATGGCTTAATTATATGAATAATTAACATCTTCCCTCACTCACAGTCTGTTCATTACTTAAATGCATATTCCTAACATTTGGTTTCCTTTAATGTTGTTTTCCCCTGATTTGTTGCTTGCCTTTTTATCTCCTTTGCACAACATTTAATTGGATGGGTCATAATTCAGCATGATCACACAGGAAGTCGACATGTTGTTATCGAATGTTCCTGTACCCTGACATTGACCCCTGACATAGAGTTACTGACAAGTGCTATCTCAATTCACACATTTTTGCATCAATTTAAATATGTTTACCTTTTCCTGTGCTGCTACTGATAGCTTGTTGAACGAGCAGCCTCAGGAACATAAGAAGTAATTGTGTTCCCCTAGACAAGGGTGAGCGCGATTCGGAAGTTGCATTTTACCTCTAAGATGACATTTTTACTCCACTGACGGTTGGGTTTAGGGTTTGGGTTAGGGGGTAGGGTTAATAAAATATGCATTCCTGTTGACCGTAAAACATAATTTACAACTAAAATTGTATTGTGGACATTGCACCCCGAAATTGGAGCTCACACTTACCCATGAATTTAAAAATGCTTCCAACTTTGGCCACTGGTGGCAGTGGTTCGAATTTCAGTAAGCACAGACAGTTCTGTTCACTGTTTACACCAAAATCACTATTTCCCCTAATCCTGACACTTTCATTTCTCAACTCAAATAACTAGTATGAAGTATAGCCTACTAACATGAAAAACCCTTGTCGATTTCATTGTTCAAGGCTGTGGACCCTGTAGTAGGCTACAGGAAACAAAAGCTCAGTTCCAAAATCTAGTGAGCTGTCTATCTAGAAGACAACATTAGGCATCACCGGTGTGCTTTCGATGCAAAGACTTTTCCAAAAGGTAGGCAGAAACATTTAGCTGCCTTGTAAGATACCTTGTTTAGGTCCAAAACATACGTTACGTAAGTATGTCAAATGCGATTGCTTGGCCAATGCATTGCCAAAGTATCCTTCACAGACCAGGCTATTCCAGACTGTTTTGCAATTTAATTAAATAACAAAAAGTATCAATACAATATTTTCACTCTAATGAAAAATAGAATATTTTACTCAATATTTGGGTGTGCTATATATTTTCTATGCTCATTGGATTATGGTATTGTTATTTTAGCAACATGTTAATGTCAAACTCTACTGAAATCAAGCAAGTAGACAGCAAGACTGCTCACTAGCTTTTGGAACAGAGCTATAGTGTATATACTGTACAGTATATAGGCTATGGCAGCCCAATATAAACCATGGAAATTCAACCTTGATGTGCAAATCATTTTAGAAAATGTGTTTGTTGGGTTTTTGAAGACACTAACTGTTAGTTTAGAGTTACTTCATGTCATGTAAACTAGAGCTGACTACTGCCCAGGTTGTTAATATACTAGCTGTATGACATCAATATTGTATAGAAGTGTCCAAATATGGATCCTAATCCATGCCAACCACCAACAATGACTGACAGAGAGAAAGCAGTAGAAAAAGAAGGAAAATCCAGGAGTTTCTTTCCATTCCAACATCAAAATCCATGCAAATATAATCTGCAAGCAACCCCTGATAGATCTGGATTAGGACTAGGATTTTGAGCTACATTTTCAACATTAATCTGACAACACATCTTTGTGTGCGACTGATCATTACACCGCCCAATGTGATCAGATTATAATAATGTATCTAATGAAGCAAATTTCTTGTGATTGGAGTGTGAAGTCTCATTTGTGGTCGTTATGTAATCCTGTAATTTCTCTCCATATAGGCACTCTAAAATTGCTGACACAGATTGATAAGGGAATAATGTGATCTGTCTTAATCAGGTTCAAATCCTTAAGCCATTCTGACCGGCAATAACTTTCAAACCCTTTTAGATTATTGTCCCATGGCTTCAAATAAACAAAAGGGGGTAGACAGCACACATTTGTAAGACCCAAAGCAACATTATCTATTATGGAAGGATAAATAACTATACAAATTAATATATAAAATAAATTAATTGAGCAAAAAGACAAAGGAGCTTTTAATGTTATTGAATTGAGTGTGTCCACAGATACTGGAGGGCTGTTTTATCTTTTTGCCAAAGAACAGAGTAGAGCATTACTTACTAGGTCTCTCTCTCTCTCTCTCTCTCTCTCTCTCTCTCTCTTAGCAGGTTATTTTGATTCATATCAGAGCATGTTAGCATACAAAAGGAAGTGAAATTGCTTTTATTTATTTATGTATTATTTTTTTTTATTTATTTTTTGTAGAATTAATATGAAGTTTTCCATGAAACAATGTGATGTTTCTTATTTAAAGGGAAAAGAATGAATCCTTTCAAAGTGCTTGAAAGAAATGGACATCTAGTCAGTTCATTATTCATAAAGCACTTTTAAATGAAGACTCACTTGAAAAGACAAAGTAGTCTAGGAGTATAAGTGCATGATTCTGTCGTTAACCAACAACCACTGGAAACCCTTTTCAATTCTTTACCCATGCAGATCTCAGGAAAAATAATAATAATAATAATAATAATAATAATAGCTCTGTTCTAAAACCTAGCTTCCTCAGGGGCTGTTCACATCAAACATGCCTTTGTGTCTGACTGTGCTGTTTAAAAAAATCTATGAAATCATGTGCTAGATTGACTTCTTTGACTATTGCACCACTTATTGCTGCTTTCTCTGCATCTTACGCAGGAGCAATGCATTTTAAGATGCAGGCTCTATTTTTGAGAGAGTGTGCAAAGTGCAGTGCCACGTGTAACGTGCGCTATGCCTTATCCAATTTTCGTGAGAGCACTAATTCTAAGTGCAGTTTCCGTGCCAGCGAAAAGTGCAAGTGGGCATGGGTGGGAGTATTTGTGCTATCTTTGGGTACATGCGCGCAAATGGAGGGTATATTTTATGTTAATGAAAAGGCACAAAGAACAATTTGCTATTTTCCTGAGAAATAGATCATTGCACTAAGACATTTCAAAAGCAGGTCTGTATTCAGCGCAAAGTCTAATTCAGACTGAGCGTATTTTGTTTCCATCTGCATGTATTGCTATATAAACATGCGCTAGACAAACACCTTTGACCATTGTGCCCCATTTCACTGTTTTTTTCAGCATCTCGTGCAGTAGTGCCATGTTTTTTAGATGCCATGTCAAGTTAAAATAACTTTTTTTAAAATGCGACTAATGACACCTGTGTTCTGTTCTATTTGTTTCTAGATTTTTTATCGCTAGAACGCATTCAGTCTGAACTGAATGCTAAGGCAACATTATTCTCCTAACATCCTGAATTGGAACCACATAAGTGACTGTTAGGGAACGCTTTACATAGACAGCAACAAAATAGCGCGAACCAAGTACATGAAAGACTCCACTCGCAATTAATTGCAATAGAGTTGGACGTTAGCATGTTGCTAAGCTAATGTGATACTCTAATAAGCTATATAACTAAATACACAACTCTATATTGTGTAAAATAGTCAATTTTTATTAGATTGAACAATTAAAAATATAATTTTATAAAATTATTTAGTCAGCATTACTCTTGCTTCATCCGCTAGCAAAAAGTAAAAAAAAAAAAACATTAGGGAACTTCCTAAGAATCTGATCAAAAAGATGTATCTTCTAACACAGCATCGTGTTGCTGCCTACTTTTTGGATAAGCCTTCACGCACCTATGAAGCCTTAAAATGCAGTCTAGGAAGACAGCTCATTAGGTTTTAGAACAGAGCTAACCCTTTGAGTAACACCATCTTTGAACAAAAATCTGAGAAACTTCTTCCATTCACTGAGCATGTAACAGTAACAAACCCCACCCAGAATCAGCAATTTAAGATATCTCTGAAACTATCTGTGGTGACTTAATGGGTCTCTTAGCAACCGCCAAAGCACTTAAGAAGTCAACAGCAATGTTCTCCACCACGATGACTATGTGTCTTATTATCTTGTCAGTCATTTGTCGAGCTGTACTGTCTTCTTCCAAATAACAACTGAAGAAAAAGGGTTGAAATCTCACATTTCGTTCAAAATGACAGATGCCTTGAGTGTCCAAGGCAAATGTCACTCGCTGTTCCGTTAGTATCAAATCCTCTTTACTGTGGGAACAGCATGGTTGAATTATCACAATCACAGCACAGCATCCCTGAAGGATCTATCTATCTGTCTGTCTGTCTGTCTGTCTGTCTGTCCATCCGTCTGTCCGTCGAAATCTACATTTTAAATCCATTTTCATCTCTCTGTCCTGCTTTTAGACAAACAAGTGCACAGAAAGAGAGCGAAAGAGAGAGGCCTGTTTTAGCCAGCATTATGTGCTCTCTTGGGAAGGCCAGGCTATTTTAAATGACCACTCTGTATGACATCCTGCAGATATGTCATGTTTCTATGTGTGTACTTAATACTATTCTGAGATGCTATTCTTCTCACTACAATTGTACAGAGCGGTTATCTGACTTACCATAGACTTTGTCAGTTTGAACCAATCTGGCTATTCTCTGCTGACCTTTTTTTATTTTTTATTTTTTTGGCACCATCTGAGTAAATTCTAGAGATTTTTGTGCGTGAATGTCCCAGGAGATCAGCAGTTACAGAAATACTTAAACCAGCCCATCTGGCACCAACAATCATGCCACGGTCCAAATCACTGAGATTAAATGTGTTCCCCATTCTGATGGTTGATGTGAACATTAACTGAAGCTCCTGATCATATCTGCATGATTTTATGCACTGCACTGCTGCCACACGATTGGCTGATTAGATAATCGCATGGATAATTGTTGGTGCCAGACGGGCTGGTCTGGGTATTTCTGTAACTGCTCTCCTGGGATTTTACACAAAACAGTCTCTAGAATTTACTTAGAATGGTGCCAAAAACAAAAACATTCAGTGAAGGGCAGTTCTGAGTTCTAAACCACCTTCTCATTTATCATTCAGTGTGTTTCTCTCTCTCTCTCTCTCTCTCTCTCTCTTTATTCAAAGGATATTTACTCCACCTTGTTTAGACATTCATAAACTCCTATTGAGCTGAGGATTATTCAGGGTTCTTTAAACCCCTGTACTTTCACTGAATAAATGCAGTGTTTTAAAACGTTACGAGTCACTTCCACTTGCATGAAAGCGAACCAGCTATGGCGTTTTCAGTATATATTACAATAAACATATTTAATATGATTTGTTACATTTCCACGCTTAGAAATCCCTTTTTAAAAAATAATAAATATATATTTATAATAATAATAAAAATAGATATATAAAAATGTCACTGTGGAAACCCTGGATATATATTTGTTATATCTAAGTTATTTTCCAAAACAGGAGTACATCAAGAGACACAAAACAGAGAGTGTTTTGACATGCCACAATTCCTATTTGCATTAATACTTTCAGCTCAGTCCTTTGCTAGCAGCTGCAGTATTTACGGCTTTAATCAGAACTCAGCTGAGCAGAGACATGGCCCCTTTATCACTTTTTTTTTTTTTTTTTTTTTCTGAATGTATATTCTGAAAATGAATGCACACAAACACTCCAACAGAATCCGAAATTCACACACTCAGTGTCACTAATGAGGATAACACACAGACAAATAGCTTAAATCTATGTATATGAATTCATGGTATTTCATGGCTATAGGGATTATACATTTCTTGACAAAACAATAGGTCAGACTACATTTGACACTTTATAGTTAAGACTGAATCTTCTACAACACTGAATCTGATAATCAACTGTTGTCATAGAAAAGATGGAATGAGTTATTTAAAGGTGTGTGTTAAAAGTGTGTATTTTTCTGTGTAAAGGATAGTTCACCCAAAAAAAATGTTCATGTTGTTCCAAACCTGTATGACTTTCTTTTTCCCATGGAACAGAAAAGGAGATTTAAGGCATGAATGACAGCTCAGTCACGATTTACTTTCTTTGTATGAAAAAAAAAAAAAAGATGCAATGAAAGTGACTGGTGACTGAGGCTGTCAGTTTCAACATTCTGCCTAACATCTCCTTTTGTGTTCCAAAGAAGAAGAAAAAAAAGGCACACAGGTTTGGAACCACACGAGAGTAAATAAATAATCACAGAATTTTCATTTTTGGGTGAACTATCCCTTTAAAATACTTTCTCTTATCCAAGTTTAAATTGGAAAAACAACTATTAGTAACTTGACTTCTCCAAAGAGTTTTCACACTGTGGCACTTTCAAAACATTACTCATTTGAGTTCACACATTCGGTTCGACATGTCAACTTCTGTCTCAACCAGTGGAGTGAGTTTGGGGCAGGACTACCTGTTTTACCAAACAATGTCAGAAAATTAGAGTGTTTGGGAAACCTGTTTGGAAACAGTAATTACTTTCGCAATTCCACTTGGTGCTGCTAGTGCTGCAGAAATTACACCCTTCATCAGTGAGAAATATCATTGTAATTGGTAATAATTATAACTGTAATATAATCAATGACAGCAGCACAGAAAGGCCAATCAGCTCTTAGCTGAAGTGTTGCTATGTAGTTTATATAGTGCTGTTGGATTTGCCACTGCTGAGAGACTAACAGTTACAGTATATAGTGATGAGCTCTCAAAGTCTATTGAACAACTCTGTAATTATATAAACAAACCACAAACTAATAACTGCACCATCTACCAATTCAATACCTTTGAAAATATATTTCTACAAGGATTTATTCAAAGATTCAACAAACAAAGGAGTGGACATACTAAAGGGAAAAGGGAGAGAATAAGCAAAAAAGGCTTATGGGTAGGGTAGGTTATGTTCCAGGTATATAATACAAAGGTAAATGACTGCAATGCTTTGATAGCGCCACAGAGCCACAGTGCTTACACTTTTGTGGGGAATCAAACTGCAAACTTATAGTCTCTGCATATTAAGCTTGGTCATGAGAAAATATACAGTATAATAACAAATCACATTACTCACTTTTGCCTTTCAAAACATCTAAAAGCAGAAGAGTTTATTTTGGGTCATTTAAGTCCTGTTTACTTCCCTTTGAAGCAGGGAAGTCAGACCTGAAAGCAGTTACCAGGTGACCGTGTTCAGTCATCTAAAACTCATTCCCATCAGCCTCTGTGTTATGTACACTACCGGTCAAAAGTTTTGAAACACTTGACTAAAATGTTTCTCATGATCTTAAAAATCTTTTGTATGCTTAAATGTTTGAAATTAGTTTTGTAGACAAAAAAATAATTGTGCCACCATATTAATTTATTTCATTATAAAACTATAATTTAATTTAAAAAAGTTTTTGAAATTGATGACTTGGACCAAATAATAAAGAAAAGCAGCCAATAAGTGCCCAACATAGATGGGAACTCCTTCAATACTGTTTAAAAAGCATCTCAGGGTGTTACCTCAAGAAGTTGGTTGAGAAAATGTCAAGAGTACATGTCTGCAAATTCTAGGCAAAGGGTGACTACTTTGAAGATGCTAAAATATAACACAGTTTTGATTTATTTTGGATTTTGTTTAGTCACAACATAATTCCCATAGTTCCATTCATGTTATTCCATAGTTTTGATGACTTTACTATTATTCTGAAAAAAAAAAAATTATAATAAAGAATAAGTGTTTCAAAACTTTTGACCGGTAGTGTATATCAAACTATCATCTTGCACAAGAAACTGAGAACATTTTAATCGAGGGCTAAACTTTCACTGAAAATAAACATTGTTTTACGTGCAGACACAAATATGCTGCAAATCCACAAGCATGTGAGTGTACCGATTCACAGTTTTGTGACTGAAAAATGTATTTCATGCTACAAATCAAGTCAGTTGTTTATTGTTGAGTGAGGCCTAATTTTCAAATGGAATCAAGGTTATGCTATAACAGCATTTATTACAACAGAGTGGCAGGGAAAGAAAGAAAGAAAGAAAGATAGAAAGAAAGAAAGAAAGAACAGGACTAGGTGGAGCTCTGCATACAGCTATGCCCCTCCTCTCGCATAATTACATGCATAATAAACATGCTGTTACTCCACATGGACACCAACAAATGGCATCATCCATTATACCCCTGGACACATGCCTACAAAAAGTCCCTAAAATCCACAGACAATTAATTCAGAGTTACGATCCTTCAAAACAACCAAAAGATCCTGAAATTAAAGGAATATTCCGGGTTCAATACAAGTTAAACTCAGTCGACAACATTTGTGGCTTAAAGTTGATTAACACAAAAATTAATTTCAACTCATCCCTCCATTTCTTTCAAAAAAGCAGAAAATCGAGGTTACAGTGAGGCACTTACAATGGGAGTGAATGGGGCCAATTTTCGGAGGGTTAAAAGGCAGAAATGTGAAGCTTATAATTTTATAAAAGCACTTGTATTAATTCTTCTGTTAAAACTCATGTATTATTTGAGCTGTAAAGTTGTTGAAATTGTCATTTTTACAGTCATTTTAGGGTTTTAGGGTTTGTTGACATTACATCGTCATGGTAACGAAGTTGTAAAATTGGCTATAACTTTACACAGAAAAGGAACATGATTTTATTACACTAAAATCATGTTAACACGCATATTGTTTATGTCTTGTGGCTATACTTTTGAAAAAGTTAGTATTTTACCATTCAAATATTGGCCCCATTCACTTCCATTGTAAGTGCATCACTGTAACCCAGACATAAAGGCTATGGCTATTTCCAAAACAATGGTTTCGATAGGAAATACGTCAACAAAGGAAAGAAAACTGTGTTTGCCAAACCATTTCATGGGGTATTTAAAGAAGAACAGTGTCCTCAAAAGAACATCCTTGAAAATTAGCCAAGAATAATGCTTAAAATGTTGCCAGTAAAAACTGCAGATTGAAAATGTTTGAGACCAATATGATCTGTTTGTATGATCATACTTGCTTGACATCATCTGCTATCTCACTGCAAATAGATTTGGTCTGTAACACAGAATTTAGTTGCATAATATGGGCCTAGGATAGAAACATTACAGCACTGAGATAGCTTAACAGTGGCCCACTATAATCCAATCCACCATCCACCGGCAACAGAACAAGCTTCTGGCTCCAAATCATAAATGGCAAACTCTTACATTATGATTTTGCAACCCCAAAAAGCTAATTGATAGCTACATTTGACATTTACAAACATTTAATTTCTAGTTGTTTACTACCTCAAGACTCAAGGACCATTCCAATGCATGAAAACACTGAATACTTATAAACTGCATCATAATATCCTCTTGATCATGGATGACGTGGCATAAGAAAATGAGATAACACTAATAGAGAGGATTACTGATTGAACAGTAGTATTCACAATAACTATATAACTATATAGGCAAACAAACAAGCAAACAAACAAAATATTTATAATAACAAGTCTAAACTTATAGAATGCCACATAACAACACTCAAAAAATGACATCATTACCCTTACTTAATTGAATTTGAGAACATTTTTACAAGCAATTTAATTCATTTCATTCAAATTAAATCAGTTTAATTGAGCCAACATAATTTAGTTGGATTAGGTCAAATCAATGCAATATAGTTGATTTAACTCAATTTAATTAGATTCATCAAAATTGTTTTTTTATATTCGTCCAACTTAATTTTACTAGGTTATATAATTAATTGTCTTATATTACTTTAATCATTAGTATATGCCAGATGAGCAAATGCAAGGACAGTGAAACTGCTGCACTGTTAGTTTGATAACAACTGCTTATAAAGCTAAGCAGCATTCAAACTAAACATAACTTGAAAGTGCACATTCATCCTCAACCAAAGCACAAGCACCAGTCTTCACCACAATGGTAACACCCCCAAACGAACCACCTCTCATCTTGTTCAGACTCAAATGACAGACTAGTTTAGTGACGGGGCGTAATCGTTCAGTGGGTCAAACCAATGATATGCTCCTTCATAGCATGCACTCGAGTGCTATTGGCTTGTGCTATAATCATTCTTTACAGGAATGAAAAGCAGCAGAGCTCATTGGCTTCAAAAAGGAGAGATGTCAGTGAACAAAAAATTTGAGTCAGTGTATGGAGGTGAACGAGAATGATTCGTTCACTTAAAAGATTTGTTTAAAAAGAGCGAATGAAACGTCAATATAGCTACTGACAATATGTAATCAACCAGACATGAGCAAAAAGAGAAGTCATCTTTGACTGTTGTAAGTTAATGTCAAACAGATGGAAACGTTTTACATTTTGGTAACTTTTAGCGAGTTTTCATTCCCGGACGTCTTTATTGTTACTCTTTTCCACAAAAACACTAAATGACCAATAATGTCTCATGCACAACCACCAGCCCAAAAATATCTGAAGGGGACAGACATTCAGGACTTCTTCATCAGGGTCATGTGTGTGACAACAATAATCATATGTCGTAGAACACGTCTAATTTTATAAACAATGCTATTGTTCTTTGACTTTTCCATGTTTTTGTTTGGCCATTATGTTGAATTTAGATTAATGGTGATGTTTGTAGCATATCTATTTTGGAAAAAAAGATCAGTGACCAAGTCAACAGTGTACACAGAGTGATGACGCAAGCTTCTGAAATTGTTCAGGTAAGATCATATTTGACACTGACATTAAAGTATATTAACAGTATTTTCTATCATAAAAAAATGCTTGATTGACTGCTGTTTCTTAAAAGTTCAGATGTTGTACTTTCAAATGACATCACATATTCTTAAAAACATAACACATATTCTAACAATATATATATATATATATATATATATATATATATATATATATATATATATATATATATATATATATTATTATTATTATTATTATTATTATTATTATTTTTTTTTTTTATTTTTTTTTTCAATGCTTGTATGAATCTTTTGCCCACAGAGGGAGATCTGTCTTCACAGGAGAGTCTATTGATGACTATTAAGAGGCAGATCCATGGAATAACAGTAACCATCCCCTAGGAGTGAGGTCAGTTTGTAGAGACCATCAAAGTCACATGCAACGAGACACCAGCTGCTTTAATAATTAATTCCCAAGATACTTCTCATGATCTTTCAAATGTCAGCACACCCATCATAAATCAGTTCAGATGATCAGAGCAACCTTTGACACAGAGCCATGATATGAGCCTAGTCAATGCACCCACTGGTATGCGATTAAACAATATACAGATACAATGAAACAGGCTAATTGCCCATATGGGGTCTTTTGGGGGGGGGCTATGGATGACTGGTGTCCCTCATTATTATGTATTGCTCCTTGACAAACCCTGCAGGAACTGGCCTGTTTTTTAAATCACTCCAATTTGTTAAAATGCAACGTTTGAAAGCCACATTGCACCACTGCATCTAACCAAAAGCATGGATGTTTCATTTTAACAGAATAATGGTTAATATTTGTTTAAGTATTGAAGGATAGGGTATAACGTAATCAAAATGCAGCAAATGAAATCATTGACAAGTGTATCCTGCTCTAAAATGAGGTGGTTTAAGATATTTTCACCTCCCAGGTGCATTTTCACCATCAAGCTCCATTTTAGACTCTCCAGGATCAACTCAAATAGACTTTGATCATTTCAAAATCAAACTTGACAAACA
Source organism: Myxocyprinus asiaticus (assembly GCF_019703515.2). Taxonomy (NCBI): domain Eukaryota; kingdom Metazoa; phylum Chordata; class Actinopteri; order Cypriniformes; family Catostomidae; genus Myxocyprinus; species Myxocyprinus asiaticus. The sequence continues at coordinate 34,553,336 of NC_059383.1, forward strand.
GTCTTAAAATATGCTATTCAAAGTCTTCATATACAATAATTTCACCAGATTTAACCAATATTTTATCTAGTAACACAAGACAACCTTATACTAGAATTAAGCAGCCTAAGGCATATAAAAGACTTAAGATATTAATCTTTTTTTTTTTTTTTTTTTGCATTTGCATTTGCATTTGTATCTATTTTCATTGTTTTGACTTCATTATTCCAATCCAGATTATGTTAATCCATATTCTAAAAAGGGCCTGCTATCCTGGGATACAGGACATATGATGCAGGACTGCGTGTGATGCAGGAAAACATGGATGGATGTGCACTAACGCGTTCAGATCTGGTAAACACCGGAGAAATCCTGCCAATTCCCGGTGTTTCGGGGTCTGATCGTTCCCGTGCGTGCCGACAATCGTGACCGATCGTATTTTTTCCTTTGCCACAAAGACATCGACTTCATTAACCTTCGCAGCGATCAATATGCATCACCCCACCCTTCAGTATCCCGCATCAACACCCACCGACAGAACGACTTACCATTCCGTGCCGTTTGCCCGAAGATCCCTGTCCGGTGACAGTCCAGTCCTGTTCAAAACATTCTGACTGGTGACGGTTTCAAAGATCACGGTGAGGACGGTTAAAAAGGATACAAAGAAAGAAACGTAGATGAAGTGAAAAGAGAAGGGTAACAGCCTAAGTTTGCGATGCTGAATCACTGCGCGCTCACCGTCTCGCAACCATTGTGCTGCAGGATGCTGCCTGGACCATTATGGATCCCACCAGCGTAGGGATGGAAAAGGGGAGGAGGGGGAGGGATACCTGTTGCCATAGCAACCGGAGGGAGCCCACGATGACGTCAAAGCCGAGAGTGGTATCATAGGGGTGAGGAGGAGATGGAGAAAAGCGGCAGTGATCTCGCATTACTAGATTGGTACGCTTTTGCGCACATGACCGCTGACTGCGCGTTTGGAGGCGGGCAGAGAGTAGCAGCCGGCCAGGACGAGCAGCATCACAGAGCATCGTATTCATATTAAAGAATCGGTTCGTTCAAATGAATTGGTTCAAACGAATCGATTCACCAAATCTTTTGATTCATTTGATAATGAACCACACATAAATTAGATAACTATATTTCAGTTTTCACAAGTTACAATGCTACTTCTTGATACCAGCAATGGAATTTCTACAAGTGAAAATGCTAATTTTTTATATGAGTATAGTTTTTTTTACGAGTAAAAACGTTAATTCTTGATACAAAAAAATAAAATTAAAAAAATAACGTCATTACTTGTGGAAATACTCATTCTGGAATTTCAACTAGTAAAGCCCTAATTATTAATAACTGCATTTGCAATTACAGATGAATAATTACATTGTTACAAGTACAGAGATGGTGATGTACTGGGCTAAAGCAGTGGTTCTCAATCAGGGGGTCGGGACCCACTAGGGGTCCTCAGCACACTTCCATGGGGGCCTCAAGATCTCTTAAAATTATTTTAAATATGATAATTATAATTTTTATATAATTATTATAATTCAACTTACTGAAAAGGCAAAAAATATAATAACTCACTTCAACAGCTTGCTTTTTATGAAGAATATACAGTTCTAGACATTTCTGGAATCACAAGTTAAGGAAATATCTTATAATATAAATATCTAATAGCCTACACGGGGCACCTTTGAATATTTTCTCTGACAATAGGGGGCCTTGGAATCAAAAAGGTTAAGAACCACTGGGCTAAAGCACAGAACTGGTAAGAAGAAGGTTGCCGGTTCGATCCCCACGGCCACCACCATTGTGTCCTTGAGCAAGGGACTCCAGATTGCTCCGGGGGGATTGTCTCTGTAAAAAGTGCAATGTAAGTCGCTTTGGATAAAAGCGTCTGCTCTCTCTGCCGTAAATGTAAGTGCAAATTAGCATTCTTGATATCAACAACTGAAATACAACTAGTAAAAATGCTCATTTCTGAAATCTGTTATTTGGTTTTCACTAGTGGCAATGTTAATTATCTATAATGTTATTGTAACTGGTAAGAAAACCTTTTATTATTATTATTATTATTATTATAAAATTGAATTCAAGACATTTGCACTAGCCAGGAGCTTTATAAATGATTTTTTACTAGTAAGAATTCCAATTGCAGAGCTCTACAATTGCATTTTTACTAGTACTTGTCATATGTGTCCTTACTGAAATAGAATTTCAAATATAAATTATAAATGTTTGTAACTGCATTTTTAACAGGAGTGAATGACAGAATGACAGCTGAAATTCTACTAGTGAAAATGCATTTACAGATATCTATCATTATGTTTTTTACTAGTTGAAATTAGATTTTTGATATCAAGAATGGGTATTTCCACATAGTAATGGCGTAATTTTTATATCAAGAAGTAACATTTTTACTAGTGCAAATGTAATTACTGAGATCAAAAATAAGCATTTTCACTATCAGTAATTCCATTGCTGATTTCCTGAATTCTCATTTTAACTAATAAAAATTGAATCGTAGATATCTGTAAATAATTAATATCCTACACAATAATTAAATGCCAAAAAAGACTTTTGATACCAAAGTCCTTTCAAGACAAGTCGAGGCACTTGGCAGCCATGTTCGTAATGCAAGACATCAGACACAGTACAGATCTTTCTTCTTGAATGGGTAAAGACCGAAATCTAAAAAAATACAAAAATCAGCAGTGAAGTCTGACAAAAATACTAGTATATCATAAATCGTCCTTCTTCAGCTCAGATCATGCAAAAACGCTATTTTTCAGGATGGTTCAGCTAATCCACATGCACTGTTCCGAGTAAACTGACTGCAATGTTACCTCTAAAAAAAAGTGATGGCTCTTTTAACTGTAGGGTGAAAACTCTCTCTCTTATGTGATCCACATTACATTTTTACATCCAAAGTTCTCTCTTTATGTGATTTGCAAAAGCTTTGGGAATCAGTTTGATGAATCATTAAAGCAAATGTGCCCAAAAGAACGATTCATTCGTTCACAACACCACTATGTGCTAGTGCTGTGTAATGTGCAAGCTGACAGTAATAGAGAATTTAAATGCAATAAATCTAAAAAGAAAGTGAAATTTGGATTACCATATGCCTAATGTTAGAGTTCCTTGTGATAGATTTGATTTCCTGACTAAAAAGTCTCTAGGCCAAGTTGTCATTCATGGAGAGCAGTGATTAGAATGACTGGCAGCCCCAATTCTCAGCTAAGCTGTCATCATTGCAAACATTTCGGGCAATGTCAAGTGGCAGAACATGCTGAATGTGCAAGGAGCCCTGGGTTCCTTTCTCACAATTACAGTCTTTGTCTCTGTGAGTAAATTGCTGGGATCATATCCCTCCTTATTTGGGACTGTCTGTCCAGCAGGCTGTGCATAACAATGTCCTGACCCCAGTTTTAGTCCCGCCTCCTCTTCCCTCCCAAACTGGGGCCTCATAGAGACACAGTGTCTTTCACCTATGTTGTAGTTGCACAGTAAATGCAACCAAAGATGTATTAAACATACAATATTATAGTTGAACTGTCTCTCATTTTGTGATGCAACAAGCTAAGTTTGGATCTTTAAATACTGACATTGATGGAATATTGTTCGTTCGTGTGTTTTACAAGTTAAATGCCTAAGAATGATCTTGTTCCACATTGAAAATCAAGAGCATTTGAGAAAATCTTTACGTAATATAATTAAGGAAATTATTGACCATTTTGCTGCAGGCACTGCACATTAATGTGCATAAAAAGTTATTTGTCTGTTCACTTATTGAATGAACCCACATAACTATCAGGGTTTCAGGGTTGTCAATGAAAATCAGATACAAACGAATGGTGTGGGTGAGAAACAGATCGCCTTCACATTTTTCTTCTTGTGTTTTTGGTGAGTCACATTCTTTATGCATATCGCCCCCTACTGGGCAGGGAGAACCTTTTCAAGAAAAAAAAGGACTTAAATATTGATCTGTTTCTCACCCACACCTGTCACATCGCTTCAGAAGATTGGGATTAAAACACTGGAGTCATATGGGTTACTTTTATGATGCCTTTATGTGCTTTTTGGAGCATCACAATTTTGGCACCCATTCACTTGCATTGCAAGGACCTAGAGAGCTGAGATATTGTTCTAAAATCATCATTTGTGTTCAGCAGAAGAAAGTCATGCACATCTGGGATGGTATGAGAGTGAGTAAATGATGAGAGCATTTAGATTTTTGGGTGAACTATCCCTTTAATGTATTCAGGTTGATTTAGTAATCTTAAATAATATGTTTGACTTGACTTAAACCAGTTAATTTGGATGTTACCACATGAAGCATATATTTTGGTTACCCAGCAAAAAAACTTTTTAAGTATCAGAACCATAGAGACTTTGGTAGAATATCAAACTAAAGAAAATATACGGACAATATACAATTAAACTAAACTAAACTATTGTCAGGTAACCCAAAAATACAGTGGAAAATTTTTTAACATAAACATGTCTAAATAATCTCAATTATCTGGTTTAAGTAATATATAATAAATATAAATAAATAAGAATAATAATATGACTAAATCAACCTAAATGAATTTTAGGTCTGAAGGTTACACAAACAGAACTAATTTAGAGGATTAGATCAAGTAAAAGTAAGTAACAATTGCAGGTTTCCACTTTGTACAGTGTATGCGTCATGTGTCGGGGTAACATCTAAATCAGCAGGTTTTATTCAAAACATCAACATAACAATCAAATGAATTAGATTACACTATTTGTACAGGTCAAATTAGGTAAAAATATTTCCTTAAGATATAGTCCTTAAAGATGGTTTTCTTTGTACAGTCTACAGTAAACCATAAATGTAATGTAAACTCTGTGGATAAACTGTATATTCTTATCTGCAAGCTGTTGCATGAAAATGGATTTTAAACCTGCTGGAATTCAGCTCTTATGTAAAGTACACATATGAATCAGATGTATAGGATCAGACAGATTTAGTTCTATTTAGCTACTGCCTCCTTCTAAGTCTGTAGAGAGGAAAATTACAACATTTAGTTGGTATAGAGCAACATATAGTCCCCCAGTCTCAGAAACATGAAGTATTTATATTGTTTTGTAGAGGAGTGTGTTCTCTCTGGGGCTGACTGTTTTACTCAATGGCCTCAGAGGTGTAGCAAAAGTGCAAGGGGAAGCATATTTGCAAAACCAGGGCAAACAATTACCAAACCCACCAATCTAGTCTTCCCCTCCTCCTCCTTTTCCTTTCCGGCATCCCCACAGAGGTTTTAATGGCTTGGTTGTGAGCCAGCAGAGTTCTTGCTGAAATGCCCTGTAGGTACAGACCACCAAAGCCCTGTCTGGACAAATACAAGCCTACTGTCAGTCATGGTTAAGTTGTGGTAGATAATTTTTAGACACCATACACAAAGAAAAACAGAAAAGAATGTCCCTTTCTCTTTTAAAATATAGGACAAAATTACAAAACCATTTTTGGAGACTTTTGGAAAGTTGTCAAAGGGATAGTTCACCTAAAAATAATTTTTACTTCCAGAAACATTCTTGATGACGCCAAATGTTTTATAAGGGCAGTACCATACACTTCCTGTCCTATATTCTTCATCCAATTCTTCCTAATCCTCCTGCTCAGGGCCTTCTTGCTCTAACCAACCACTACCTCCTTTTGCCCCACTTTCTGAAGGTGGGCACATCCAGCCCGAAAACAAAAATCTAGCAGTTTGTTTTAAAATAGCACTCATTCTGCCTTAAGGTTTTGGAAGAAGAAAATGTTAATGCAGTAGCACAGCACCAGGCTTGGAGTGAAATTTGGTTCATTTGTACCCTGCTATTTGTGGCTTGAAACTTGGTTTTTCCTTCATTAGTCACATGAGCAGTGCTAACTCACTGTTTCTCTAGCACATGCATACTTCCTGTTTCGTCTTGCCCCTAAAATGAACATAAACTAGACCCAGAGGTAAACGTATCGGTGACTGTTATTTTCCAGATCTCATGTCCATTAGGCCCTTGTATGTTTGAAAGCACATAGAGTATTGGTGTGTCTTTACACTTGTGACCATCATGTGAAAGTATCCAGGAATGTTTTAATAAAACAGTAAAGGTAAATGCAAGATGGATGCAACAATCTATATCCTCTCCTACTTGCAGGAGTCAGATAAAGTCTTGTTTGGGGTTCACTGCAGCCTTAGGTACTGTAAAGTAGGAACCTCTACTCAAATTTAAAGAAAGACTTCCAGGTTAAAAAAAGGCACAGGTTGAGGGAGAGGAGACTGAAGGGAGGTGAGATATACAGACATATCATTTTAGATCTTGATTTTTAAATGCAGAACATGTTGTTTTGGCTGCAGTGGTATCTGCCTTATCATTTTTTATACACAACACAGATTTGTGCAATTTGTATGTGATGGTGCTTCATGTGCATAATTATAATTTTATTCATCCATCACACATAAACAGTGAAATTCTTTCCCCCCCCCCACATATCCCAGCTAAGCTGGGGTAAGACATGATATGGTGCCACTGCAGCAGATAGGGTCAAGGGCCTTGTGCAAGGGTGCGACAGTGGCAACTTAACAGTGCTGGGGCTTGAACCCCCAATCTTCTGATCAGTAACCAAGAGCCTTAACCACTGAGCCACCACTGCACCTGCTATTGCATTGACAAATCTAGTTTTAAACATATGTGTCAAGTTCATAGCAATGTAATATTTGTGTCTATGTTGGTTTTACATATTTCTCACCCCCCAACCCCCCCCCCCCAAAAAAAAAAATTATATATATATATATATATAAAATCTCTAAAAGTTTCAAATTGTGTAACCATCAAGTAAAAAGTAATACTTTACTTGCGCCTTGAATATATACACAAAAATTCGTTCATACACATTTATTTTCATGGTAAATAAATACATACAGTATATATCAAACTTTTCATGGTAATTTTTTTAAGACATAATAATACAAAATTAATCAAGTTACTTATGCCAACATTTAATTTTTCCAAATTTCTTTCAATAATTGTATTGATTGGTTGATTGATTGATTTTTACTGTCCCCAGACAGTTACACCATTTGACTTAGACATTTTAACTTTAAGCCCTAATATAAATAAATAAATAAATAAATAAATAAATAACTCTGAACTGAGAAATTGAGGACCTAAAAATCCGGACTAAAAAAATGTCATCGACCCATATAATAAAAGTTGCACTTTATTGTGAACTATTTGTATTTTTTTTTTTTTTTTTTTTTACGCGTTTTTAAACCTAAATGCAAGGTCACTGTGGACTGCGCCCCACCGTAACAACTTTTCGTGGTATTTTCCTCCCAGTCGAGGATAGTTTCTATAGAGACGCTTCATGTTGCTGGCGTGACGGTTCCTGCTCCGTTGCAAAGTAACCAATGAGCGGCAGGAGTGTGGGTGTCTGGTTACTCCCCCTCTCTCAGCGAGCAGGAGGGCGCATAGACGGATAGATAGTCTAAACCTCTCCGACTGGAAGTGTGAATCGACTTCCCGAAGGAACCAAAGACGCGCTGCTTGTTTTCAAATGCGTAAAAGAACAGTTCTATTTGCACACTACCTGCAGTTTCTACGCGTAAAAGGAAAGGGACTGCGGGCTTGATTTTTTTTTAATGGAGATTATGGACTTTACGGACGAGGGAGATCTTATGAACTAAAACCTGTTGCCAGTTCGACCCGGGCTGGTTTACCATTTCAGGTTTGCTGTGGATGTGATGCTGGCTGCCCGCTTGCGCACTGGCTGGTAGTTGGAGCGAAGCTTGTGATCTGTAGGCCACTTAATTGAGAGGTAAGTTTATGTTTTTATTCTGTCGATATGCAAATGTTTTGCAAAGTTTGATGTTGCAGCTTTTATGGTGGTCTATATAAACAGCGCAAATAGCTTTGCATTGGCCATGAGGCACCGAGCTCTTGGTTAAGGGAAGGTTTATGTAGGAGATCTGGCTGAAATACGGCTGTTATGCGAACTTTAGTTAAGTTTTATTTATCTGATCTGATTTTATTTATCTGATTATTATATGAAAATAAAATAAGAAGCAAGGATTAGAGTGATGTTGCATGTAGGCTAACCTATGAGACATAAAGTAACAAAATAGCTTTAATGAGTCGAATGTAACCGCAGGTGTTACTTGGAACTGATGGAGGGCCTTGGTTTGCTTGTGGGGACTCGGGATGTTTTTGTGTATTTTCACATACAGTTTAACTGCTGGATGCCAAATTAACAACGTTATATTGAATACTTGTTGTTCATCTGAATTGCACATAATTATCTGGGCTTTGTTATTGATTTGGCCTGACCCCCCAAATCCATGCAACAAGTAACATAACAATGTCTAAGTCTCATGTGATGGACATGTACAGTCATATGCATGCCTGTTTGGTGGGGGGTTTAAAAAGGAAGTTGCATGTGCTCATCCACAAAAGATTATTTATTTCACTCTAACATTCAGTTTTTTCACTTTAACAATAAAGTACCATAAAAGGCCATGGCTTTTGAAAATGAGGATCCAATGTATTCTTTTAAGTTCCTTGGAGAACAAAACACCTTGATACGAGAATATGCTAATCATTCAGCCTGGAAATATCAGGGTTTTTTTAAAATCGTCTTTTCCAGGCCCTGAAAAGTCATCGAAATAAATAAATAATAATAATAATAAAAAATAATAAAAAAGCTTTAAAAGTCATTGACATTTCTATAGGTTTTTTTTTTCTTTCTAGTTTTCCTCCACTCTAAAATAGTCCAGTGTTTCAGTCTATTAATTCCAAGGATTAATACCTTTCATAAATGGAAACCGCCCTATAATCACTCTAAAATGCTTTTTAAAAACAGTCCTCATCCAGTTGTTATAACTGACTGAAAAAATAATGGAAATTGGCATTTAATGGCATTTAATACCATTAAAAGTATCAAAATTCCATGGTATTGCCATCTGATGCTATCACTGTACTATCGTACCACCACAGTACTTTTTTCTATGGGTTAGTAAGATGCTTTACTCCACTTTAGATCCTAATGGTGACACGTTCATGAGTTTGGGGAACAAGAAACTTCATCTTCAGACATATTCTGTTATGCTTTAATTTTCAAGAACCCTCATTTGAGAGCTCAAGCTTGTAATTTTAAGTTTGATTACATCCCATGATGCCACACCTGATCTAATTACAGCCAGAACTGTCTCGTTCCAACAAACTTGAGTAGTTCTTATGAAATTGTACTGTGTGGTTTGCAGTTAACAGAATTAGTTTGAAAGCAGTAGGCTGATGTTCCTTACTGACATTGAGGGTGTCTGATTCAGCCCGCCATCGTTATAGGGGCTGCTACAATTCCTTGTTTTCATTCCTGCGGTGGTCTGAAGGTTTGTTTTATCCTCTGCGTTGAGCTCAATGGATCTTTTGTTTCATGTCTCCATTGCAGCTCATGGTTTTGCACCCATGCACTGCTTACATCTGGGTTGTTCAAATCTGGCTCGGTAATCTTGCACACCCAATCTCTCAAAGCAAAAGAGCTGAGCTTGGATCAGTGTTCCCATGTCCAATCCAAGGCTAAAGTTTTGTGCAAAAGATGAGTTGATTTAAACGTTAAGACTATGCTATGCTCTGCTAGGGTGTTGTTGTTGGTTGCCGAAGCGTTGCTGTGGAGTTGTTTAGAGTTGTTTTTAGAGCACTGCTAAGCTATTGCTAGGGTGTTACTAAGGCATATCTAGGTTGATCTGGGTGTTTGCTTGCTGGCCCAAGTCGAAAGAGCCCACCTCAAGTCTTTATCATATTCTGGCTCCTTAAAGGAATAGTTCACCCAAAAAGTTTACTCACCCTCATGCCATCCCAAATGTGTGTGAATTTCTATCTTCAGCAGAAAACATTTGAAGAAAAATAGAAAAATATCTCAGCTCAGTAGGTCCTTAAAATGCAAGTGGATGGTGATCAGACCTTTTGAAGCTCCAAAAACCACAGACAGTCAGCATAAACGTCATCCATACAACTCCAGTGGTTAAATTGATGTCTTCTAAAGTGACTCGATCGCTTTTGGTGCGAAAAGATCAATATTTAAATACTTTTTAACTATAAACCATCGCTTCCGGTCAGCAGCAGGATCCGCATTCTCGAGAGTGCTGAGTTCACTGAGTTCGTAATCTCATGTTTTTCTCTCAGTTGAGACATCCAGGATAAGCACACAAATGCGCCATTGTGAGTAAACAAACAGATACAAATACAGATCTAAACCAAAACCAACGAAACTTCTGTACAGCATTCCTCCTACTCAGTTGTTAACAGCGCTGCTGTTCCGGCTGTGTCGCATGTGTGTCAGTTCTCGTGTGAACATACCAATAGGACTTTTTTTGCACCAAAAGCGATCGAGTCACTTTAGAAGACAATAATTTAACCGCTGGAGTCGTATGGATGATGTTTATGCTAACTGTCTGTGATTTTTGGAGTTTCAAAAGTCTGATCACCATCCACTTAAATTTTAAGGACCTACTGAGCTGAGATATTTTTCTATTTTTCTTCAAATATTTTCTGCAGAAGAAAGTCATACAAACCTGTGATGGCATAAGGGCATCATTTATGTCCGTAGCCCAAGTTTAGGCCTAATAGTTGGGGTTTGGAGATTTGTAAAACCCTTATCCTTAAATTAAGCAATGTACAAGTTTTTCTCCCACAGGGAAAGATAAACGAACCAACAAACAATGTTAAAATAAAATTCCGAAATTTTACCCCTAACACAAACCTAACCATGATTGTAATAGGAAAATAACTTTTGTGTACCACGATAGAAAGAAAACATCTGCATTTGGAACGAGACGAGGGAAGCATATTACAGACTGACATACATCAGTCATTTGTATTGCATAATTTAGCATGGAATGAGTAACCAAATTTGTTCACTGATGTTTCCTTTCTTAAAATTAAGTGTTGGATTGTAGGAGGCTAGCCAAAATGTGATGTCTGTATTGATTTGAAATTGATTGATTGCTTGGTCTTTATGAGAATAAAAGTCGTACCTTTTCGTATGAGCCAAGTGGTACGATATTTTACGATGATGCCATCTCATATGAATTAATTGAGACTTGAGAGTTAATTGAGAGTTGCTATGAGTTATGCTGGCAATAATAGTGAGTGACCACTAAAATCAGAGCTAGATGGATTTTAAATCAAGCCGGCAGTGAGGAGGATTTGAAGGGAGACTACTTCCGGCCGGGAATGAGGTTACCTCTGTCCCATCTGATTTCAGCTGTTGGGTATTTCTGTGTGCTAACACCTTTTGGTATAATCTATTAGAAACTTCTAAACATTGCTAGACCATGGGGATTACCATGTGATGTAATAGCCCTTTGTATAGTGCATTTGACTGGTGACAGGGGGCAAGGAAGGTTGTGAGCATTGGTTGGTTTGTGTATATATATATATATATATTTATACAGTATATATGTTTATAAATGTGTACATATATGTACATGTTTATATGTTTAGAAATATATACAGTACTGTGCAAATGTTTTAGGCACTTAAGATGTGTCACAAAAACATTTGTCTTAAGATGGTTATTTATATCTTCAGCTTTATTGTGTCAACAGGAAATATAAATGTTAGACTCCCAAACATTACTTTTTCAAATAGAAAAGATTAGAATAGAAGAACAGGGAGCCCTGCAACAGATGTCATGGCCCCCACAAAGCCCCCCACTGAACATCGTGTCTGAGATTACATAAAGAGACAGAAGCAATTGAGACAGCCTAAATATATAGAAGAACTGTGGCGAATTCTCCAAGAAGCTTGGTACATCCTATCTGCCAGCAACCAAGAATAACTGTGTCCAGGTGTACCTAGGAGAATTGGTGCTGTTTTAAAGGCAAAGGTGGTCACACCGAATATTGATTTAGCTTTTTTATGTTTACATAAACAGAAAAAGTTTACATATACCTTAGCCAAATACATTTAAACTCAGTTTTCACAATTCCTGACATTTATTCATAGAAAACATTCCCTGTCTTAGGTCAGTTAGGATCACTACTTTATTTTAAGAATGTGAAATGTCAGAATAATAGTAGAGAGAATGATTTATTTCAGCTTTTATTTCTTTCATCACATTCCCAGTGGGTCAGAAGTTTACATACACTTTGTTAGTATTTGATAGCATTGCCTTTAAATTGTTTAACTTGGGTCAAACGTTTTGAGTAGTCTTCCACAAGCTTCTCACAATAAGTTGCTGGAATTTTGTCCCATTCGTCCAGACAGAACTGGTGTAACTGAGTCAGGTTTGTAGGCCTCCTTGCTCGCACACGCTTTTTCAGTTCTGCCCACAAATTTTCTATCGGATTGAGGTCAGGCCTTTGTGATGGCCACTCCAATACCTTGACTTTGTTGTCCTTAAGCCATTTTTGCCACAACTTTGGAGGTATGCTTGGGGTCATTGTCCATTTGGACTGATTTGCACTTTTCGCACAAACTACGTTCATCTCTAGGAGACAGAATGCGTCTCCTTCCTGAGCGCTATGATGGCTGCATGGTCCCAAGGTGTTTATACTTGCATACTATTGTTTGTACAGATGAACGTGGTACCTTCAGGCATTTGGAAATTGCTTCCAAGGATGAACCAGACTTGTGGAGGTCCACACATTTTTGTTTCTAAGGTCTTGGCTGATTTCTTTTGATTTTCCCATGTTGTCAAGCAAAGAGGCACACACACACACACACACACACACACACACACACACACACACACACACACACATATATATGTTCATACTTTTCTGCTAAATCTGTTTTCAATATCTGTTTTAATATTTTTTCAATATCAGGACTACTGATTAATGTATAGACTAGTGGTAATTTATTTAGGCCTTTTATTGTGGCAAAACAGAAATAGAACTACATGTAATTAAAATCGGTCTTGCAAATTTGTTATTTATAACTTCAGCTTCTGACCAAACAAATCTATATCAGTATTGGTTACACAAGTAATATTGGTCAATCTAAAATCTTCATGTTTTTTTTACACTCTTGAATAAAAATGTTTCCTGCTCGTCCTCTTCAGGCAAAGATCTCTCTCATTGGGTTGAGAAACAAGTTGAACGGAAGTCTCAGTTTTGATGGATGCCTGGATCAGCCCCACCCTCACACCTTTGATGCTGATTCCTTCTCCCTCAGTGTGTTAATTTGTTCTGGTCTTTTTCCACTGAGGAAATTCCATCTCGCCTGTACCACTGTTCACAGCGCTTTAACACCGCAGATGCAGACAGTTCTTTAGTTCGGCTAAATTCACTCTTCTTTTTGACATACTTTGCTCAACTCAGCTTTAAAAGTGCGTTTTCGATCTTTTTATCATGCTTTGTGCTTAATCTACAGTTCTTAAGACAGATTTAGTTTTGTTGGCGCTGATGCCTTCTTGAAAAGTGTTTTGCTTTACAACTTGGTCTCATATAATGAACATTTCTATAAATACATTTTTGCAAACTGACTTTTACGTGCCAAATTCTATGTTTTGTTGCAATTCCTGGTGAAATTACATTTTACAGACTCACCTACAATTACAAAATTATTCCTATTAATTAAACCTTTTAGTATAAGTGCTAAATGGAGGAAGTCAAACCTCTCAAACTGCTAGAAAGCCACTACATTATAAACAGCACTGACGAGGTAAAGAGAAAACAAATAATACACATCAGTTTTTAAAATGCACATCATCAACCTTACCAAAAAGAATTTGGTAAATTTAATGGAGGTGTTCAAACTTTTTGAGCTGTTCTGTCCTACTCTTGTTCTGACTGGTCATGTTTGCCTTCAGACATTCTAAACGTTCAGACTGCGACTAAAATTGTCGCAAATGCGACCAAAAATAATTGATTGCGACAATAATTTAAAATCTAGTTGCCATTGGCGACAGTTGGGTTGTGTGTGTTCATTTGAGTTTCGTCAGATATCTTGAGTTATTGAATAAATTTTTAGAACCCGAGACCATTGTGTTTCACCCCACTTTACAAATACAAATGACTCTTTTGAACCGGGTCTTTTTCAGGAATCACCCGAAAAGAACTGAAGGTTTGAACTCAGGAGCTCAGGTTAGCAGTTTGAATCAGATTCCCTATCTCAATGAATCAGCGGTCAGTGAGCTCACAACTGGGAGTGCAGACATTTCAAAATAAGAGTCCCATGTGTATTTCGGGCTTCTTTATAATTAAAAGTCCCGGATTGTGTACAACTTTTTTTTGATTATTGATTGGGATTGGAGTAGCACAATAGGCTGCATCTGGGATTTCATTCAGTTTGCACTCCTGTAGTCTCTGTGTCTGGGCCATCCGGTAACAGTCACGAAAGACTAAGGTAATATTTTTCAACAATTAAAATAAGTCAAGTCAGAAGTTTACATACACTTAGCTTGAAGTCATTAAAACTCATTTTTTAACCACTCCACAGATTTAATATTATCAAACTATAGTTTTGGCAAGTCGTTTAGGACATCTACTTTGTGCATGACACAAGTAATTTTTCCAACAGTTGTTTGTTGACAGATTGTTTTACTTTTAATTGATTATATCACAATTCCAGTAGGCCAGAAGTTTACATACACTAAGTTAACTGTGCCATTAAGCAGCTTGGAAAATTCCAGAAAATGATATCAAGCCTTTAGACAATTAGCCAATTGGAGGTGTACCTGTGTATGTATTTTAAGGCCTACCTTCAAACTCAGTGCCTCTTTGCTTGACATTATGGGAAAATTTACATTTTTACATTTACATTTATTCATTTGGCAGACGCTTTTATCCAAAACGACTTACAAAAGAGGAAAACATAAGCGAATCATCTTAGGAGACAATGGTATGAAAAGTGCTGTATTACAAAGTATCACTAGCATCATAATAGTATTCAAAACAGAATAAAGTGCAACAGGAATTTTTTTTTTTTTTTTTTTTAATGACTGGTTAGGTGCTCATGGAACAGATGTGTTTTTAGTCGTTTTTTGAAGACAGAGAGTGAGTCAGCTTCACGAATGGAGTTGGGAAGGTTGTTCCACCAATGTGGTACGATGAAGCTGGAAGTCCAGGAAAGTGTTTTGGTGCCTCTTTGTGTTGGTACAACAAGGCGACGTTCCTTAGCCGACCGCAGGCTTCTAGTGGGCGCGTAGCTCTGCATAAATGATTTTAGGTATGCTGGAGCAGACCCAGTGACTGTTCTGAATGCCAGCATCAGAGCCTTGAATTTGATACGTGCATCAACCGGCAGCCACTGGAGAGAGACAAGGAGTGGTGTAACGTGCTCTCTTTGGTTCATTAAAGACCAGACATGCTGCTGCATTCTGGATCATTTGCAGGGGTCTAATTGCACATGCAGGGAGGCCTGCAATGAGAGCGTTACAGTAGTCCAGTCTAGTTATGACAAGTGACTGGACAAGCAGTTGTGTGGCATGTTCAGAGAGGAAGGGTCTTAACGTCCTGATATTGTAGAGTGTAAATCTACATGATCTTGCAGTCTTTGAGATGTGGTCTGTGAAATTTAGTCTGTTGTCGATGAAAATCAAAAGAAATCAGCCAAGACCTCCAGAAAAAAAAAAATTGTGGACCTCCACAAGCAATTTCCAAAATGCCTGAAGGTACCATGTTCATCTGTACAAACAATAGTATGCAAGTATAAACACAATGGGACCATGCAGCCATCATACTGTTCAGGAATGAGACGCATTCTGTCTCCTAGAGATTAATGTAGTTTGGTGCAAATCAATCCCAGAACAACATCAAAGGACCTTGTGAAGATGCTGGACGAGTCCTATATCGACATAACCTGAAAGGCTGCTCTGCAAGGAAGAAGCCACTGCTCCAAAACCGCCATAAAAAAGCCAGACTACAGTTTGCAAGTGCACATGGGGACAAAGAGCTTACTTTTTGGAGAAATGTCCTCTGGTCTGATGAAACAAAAATTGAACTGTTTGGCCATAATGACCATCGTTATGTTTGGAGGAAAAAGGGTGAGGCTTGCAAGTCGAAGAACACCATCCCAACCATGAAGCACGGAAGTGGCAGCATCATGTTGTGGGGGTGCTTTGCTGCAGGAGGGACTGGTGCCCTTCACAAAATAGATGGCATCATGAGGAAGGAAAATTAGGAAGGAAAATTTGTGGTCAGAACTGAAAAGTGTGTGCAAGCAAGGAGGCCTACAAACCTGACTCGGTTACACCAGTTCTGTCAGGAGGAATGGGCCAAAATTCCAGCAACTTATTGTGAGAAGCTTGTGGAAGGCTACGCAAAATGTTTGGCCCAAGTTAAACTATTTAAAGGCAATGCTACCAAATAATAACAAAGTGTGTATAAACTTTTGACCCACTGGGAATGTGATGGCTGAAATAAATCCTTCTCTCTACTATTATTCTGACATTTCACATTCTTAAAATAAAGTAGTGATCTTAACTGACCTAAGACAGGGAATGTTCTCTACGATTAAATGTCAGGAATTGTGAAAAACTGAGTTTAAATGAATTTGGCTAAGGTGTATGTAAACTTCTGACTTCAACTAATATATATATATATATATATATATATATATATATATATACATACACACACACATACAAATACACACATACATACATAAACACACACACACACACACGTACGTGTGTATATACAGTACTGTGCAAAAGTCTTAGGCACATAAGATGTTTCACAAAAGCATTTGTCTTAAGATGGTTATTTATATCTTCAGCTTTATTGTGTCAACAGGAAATATAAATGTTAGACTCCCAAACATTACTTTTGCAAATAGAAAAGATTAGAATAGAAGAACAGGGAGCCCTGCAACAGATGTCATGGCCCCCACAAAGCCCCCCACTGAACATCGTGTCAGTCTGAGATTACATAAAGAGACAGAAGCAATTGAGACAGCCTAAATATATAGAAGAACTGTGGCGAATTCTCCAAGAAGCTTGGAACCTATCTGCCAACAACCAAGAAAAACTGTGTCCAGGTGTACCTAGGAGAATTGGTGCTGTTTTAAAGGCAAAGGTGGTCACACTGAATATTGATTTAGCTTTTTTATGTTTACTGGACTTTATGACATAAATTGAAAAATGAAAACTATTTATGTCATTATTTTTGAAAACATCCTCACTATGCAACATTTTTCACAAGTACCTAAAACTTTTGCACAGTATTACACAATACCCCCGCTGGACATTTCACTGGGAAACTGCAGCCAAACTTGTAAAAAGCATGTAATCTCGTTTTGAGTTTTTTTTTGCCACGGTCACGTAATGTTCATGAAATCAGGCTGGCTTTCTTACTTAGTGGAAAAAACAATGCAGAGCAGCTTTAAAAATAAATAAATTAATGCATTAATGCTTTTGATGCATGAATTTTGAAAGCAAAATTTAGCTGCATGTTTTTGATGTCCCTGCAATTCTGTTTTTGGGTATGTTGCCTTTTCGTATGAAATTATGGGTTTTTCCAGGGTGGGAACTGATTTAAAATTGGTATGGTATGAGTTCCATCACAGTATATTCAAGTCAAACCAGCCTGTTGTTGGGGATGCAGGGTATACCTTTGGCCTAGGCTTAGCACGTGGCAGTTATTAGTGTATATGACCCTGAGAAGCAGCAGCAAATGTGCTGCTTTATACCAGAGGCCTCTGGTTTTCTCCAGAGCTCAACTCAGAAGCTTAATTACTGATTACACCATTCGGAGAAAGAAAACAATTCCTCTGTAGAAGCCGCAATCCCCACTGATCTGGAATCAGAGTCCTCCTCTGTGAATTGCAAGTGATAACATAAAAAAAAAAAAAGATCACACAACTGATCAAATCAAAGTTAAAAGATAGATCTTGCAAAATGTTATGGTGAAATGGAGTTGCCATTAATGTAGGTTGGTAATGGTGAAGATTAGGGCTAGGCAATATATTATTTTGAATATATTAATATTTACAATACATTGGCAAAGATTCATCAGATGATATACAGTTAGGCAACATGGGGAATATTTCAATATTTTTTATTTGGCCATTAAGTTTTCTAAAGAACATGTCAGAATTTGTGACCCTCGAGAGCATCAAAACAGAAATATCATAATATCATTTGTTAACTACACATCAATTTTGATATTAATTAGTTTTGAGTCAGATTTTGGTGAATTGGTTCAAACTGCCTGTTTCTGTGAATTAATTCAGAATCCTGATTCAATGATTTGCTTGTCAAAATGTAGAGACTTCCATGAACATTTATCTCACACACACACACACACACTCACACACACATATTTATATATACACACTGATCAGCCACAACAATAAAACCACCTGCCTAATATTGTGTAGGTCCCTCTCATGCCGCCAAAACAGCGCCAACGTGCACCTCAGAATAGCATTCTTAGATGCTATTCTTCTCACCACAATTGAACAGAGCAATTATCGGAGTTACCGTAGACTTTGTCAGTTTAAACCAGTCTGGCCATTCTCTGTTGACCTCTCTCATCAATGTGTATGTGTAGATGACATAAAAGCAATTGCCCGAGGTTCCATTGTTATCAACTTCGAGTTGCTATGATGGAACAACTTTACTAGTTGAGCTTGAACTCATTTTTACTTCAACTAACACTTAAAATGGTTGTGGCTCTCTATCTGGATCACTCTTTATGGTAGTTTTTACAGATAAAATATAATATAAAATATAAAAATTATAAAAATTAATATAAAATATCTTACCTGTTGAGTAAGAAAAAAGCCATCTCTGGGTCGCTTTTAAATCCTTTCAGATCTCAGAGTTGTCGCCACCTCTAAAAAGCCAAACTGATGTTGATTCAGGTTTTATTATGGACTCTGTCGCTTTCACTTTTTGCTTGTAGACTCTGCTTTGTTTGGGGTTTCTTTGTTTTTACAAAGTGATTCCCTGGAGGTTTGAATGATCTATGGTCAATTTTTCTCGTTCGTTGTGACAACAGATTTTTAGCTTCAGCTAATGCCACACATGCACTACAGTAGCCAGATCTTATTTTCTCTGTGTATGGATATGACATCAACACGCACGGGCAAATGACGTATGTATGTAATTTCCCACAAAATCCGTCCCGACAGCTCTAAAAAATGTATAACATAATAACATTATTATGGATTTATCAAAGTGTATTTGGGTAAAGACATGGTTTGGAAAATGGATATTTGTTGCACACTCTCATTAATAACATTTTGTTATTTTTTTAACAAATAAAGTTACATAGTGTAGCTTTAATGAGTTTAGAACATCTGTAATTCACTGTGTGGAACTGATTGGGAGTACTCTTTGTGTAAAGAAACAAAAACCTCTAACAGTACGTTATTTCATTATAAAATAGAAAAACAAAAAACAATTACATAAGAGCATGTGCAAAACTTTATTGTAAACTAGTCTGCAGGATGCAGCAGCAAAAATAACAGTAATTCCAGTGAAA
Organism: Myxocyprinus asiaticus; assembly: GCF_019703515.2. Taxonomy (NCBI): domain Eukaryota; kingdom Metazoa; phylum Chordata; class Actinopteri; order Cypriniformes; family Catostomidae; genus Myxocyprinus; species Myxocyprinus asiaticus. Next base: position 34,572,751 of record NC_059383.1, read on the forward strand.
GTCATCGATAGAAAAGAAGCCAGTTCTCTTTAAACATTTTAACTTGTAAATTCTTAAGGCTTTTATTTTGAAAGTCTACCTCTGAGCGCTTCAGGAAGTCTGTGTTTGAGTGTTTGTTTGTAGGCTAATTCATAGTAGTGTAATACGCTTCTCATTCAACATCTGGTAAAATGCTTGTCCGGTGCCGGTCTCAATGCATGTTATAGGTAGACCGAACTATTAATCATCTACATCTGAGATGGAGTTTGTGTGGAGCGACCACATATTGCATTGAGCAGCGTATTACAAGCCTCTGCGCGTGTTTATGTGTGAGTGTTGGCAGAGTGGCGCTCAGTCAGTTAAGTCTGGTGCCAGAGACTTAGCTGTGCATGCTGACTGCATATTTATTATTAAACACAGCCTTTTGCAATTTACAAAGCTTTTGGATGACTGTGGGGGCCTGGGTAGCTCAGTGGTAAAAGACGCTGGCTACCACTCCTGGAGTTCGCTAGTTCGAATCCCAGGGCATGCTGAGTGACTCCAGCCAGGTCTCCTAAGCAACCAAATTGGCCCGGTTGCTAGGGAGGGTAGAGTCATATAGGGTAACCTCGTGGTCGCTATAATGTGGTTCGTTCTCGGTGGGGTGCGTGGTGAGTTGAGCGCGGATGCTGCGGTGGGTGGCGTGAAGCCTCAACACACGCTATGTTTCCGTGGCAACGCGCTCAACAAGCCATGTAATAAGATGCGCGGGTTGATGGTCTCAGACGCAGAGGCAACTGGAATTCATCCTCCGCCACCCGGATTGAGGCGAATCACTACGCGACCATGAGGACTTAAAAGCGCACTGGGAATTGGGCATTCCAAATTGGGTGAAAAAGGGAAAAAATCAGCAAAAAAAAAAAAAAAAAAGCTTTTGAATGACTATAAGAGCCTGAATAAAATGCATGAGTTATATGGACTACTTTAATGGTGATTTGAAGGTTATTTATGTCATTATTTGAGCTTGACTGCATCGTCAATGACCAACATGCAGTATCGGATTTGGATTGGGCTCGTTGGACCAATACCCGATCCGGGTAAAAATGTCAGTATCGGACCCGATACCGATCCAGGTAACGTATTGGTGCCATCCCTACTTTTAAGGTCTCTAGCTAGGATCTGTTTTTGGAAATTGCATGTTTGAGGCATTCCCGACTCTCAAGTTTTCCTTATTTTAACAGAGAGAGCGAGAGGGGGAGAGAGGTAGGGGGATTCAGTAGAGGATTCTGGGAGTTTGGAGTGTTTTTCTGCTTTCTCCTGGCAAAAGCATCCCCAGAAAGATTTTCGGCTCATCTTACTGGCATTGGACTGTTTTTAGAATTACAGATGATTTAACTGGGTCCAACCACAGATTAATGAGAAAATTCAACAACCTCTCAATCGGGCTTTGGTGTTTCATTGGAAACTGTTACCCCTGTGCTTTATTTTGTGTTTGATTGCTTTTAGTGTTTTATCCCTGAATGTGAGTTCTGCCAGGTTCTGCAACCGAATGGAAAATACAGCCTGAAATGATGACTCCTGTCTCAGGCATTTATGGGGAAAATAGAGCGCTTGAATCATCTGGAAAACGATTTTAAACAAGCACTGTTCAAGTATCTCTTTAACCCTCTCTTTATTTTTCTAAGCACTTCCAAAGTCACAGTCTAGCTCCTAAGTTAGGTGTGCAACACCCAGAAAGTTTCTTTTGGGTAAAGGGTAGTCACCCAGGCGTGGAAAGTGGAACGAATATCGCGTTTCAAGGATTAGCCTTTTTAAAATTGTCACAACTGTGCCCAGGAAAAGCCTGACCACGCTCTTTTGATTTTGTTTCCCCATTTAACTTGGGGCTCGGGGAATAAATTGGCCCCAACCTCCTTTCCATTGCCGTTCATGGGCTTAAAGTGCTTTTTCTAAAGGTGCACTTTGAATTAAGCCTCGACTATACAGTATATATAAAGGAAAGTAAGCTGCAAAAATGGGTCCTTAAGAAATCGTCACGTATTGACGTCACGACTGTGAGTGCATTAACATATAACTGCCCATGTTTACATAGCAATAGCAATCAGTATTCAGCTACTTGGCTGGGGTTTTGTTTCTCATTTCACATGCAAAGAAGTGAGCCAATCATAGCAAAGGTTGTGTACATGTAGTGAAGTCTTAAAGGGACAGTAGCAAAAATCATCCTGTATAATTTAGGGATGCACCGATCCGATACCTGGATTGGTATCGGCTCCGATACTGACGTTTTTAGATGGATCTGGTATCGGTCCGACGAGCCCGATCCAAATCCGATACTGTGTGTTAGTCATGTTCGTTCCTGTCAAGCTCCAAAAATGACATAAAAGAACCATAAAAACACCATTGAAGTAGTTCATATGACTCGTGCATTTTATTCAAAGCCACTTGAAGACGTGCGATAGCTCTGTGAATCACAAAAGGCTGTGTTTAGTAAGTAAATATATAATATGCACGTGCAGCGCCAGCGCGTTATTAAATGACGCTGCTTAGTTTACACAAACTCACGCACAGGCTGGTGATGCACTCATGGCTATTTTTAGCCTTCGTACATTGCACAACATTTGAGTGCTACTCACGAGCAGCATCTCAGATGTAGATGCTAGTTCGGTTCATTTATAATATGCATTTACAGCGGCGCCAGAGGTGCATTTTACCAGAATTTGAATAAGAAGTGAATTAAACTACTGTGAACTTGCTAACAAACAGACACATACAAGACTTCCTGGAGAGTTCAGAATGTCAAAATAAAAGCCAGAGGGTTTTAAAGTTAAAGGTGCACGATTGCAATATATTACTGTTGTATTTAAAATTCTAAAAGTCAATAATAATAATAATAATAATAATAATGTATTATTATTATTATTTGTTTACAAATTATAACAATATTTAAGTTTAATGGGTTCCAAAAAATAACTGTGAATGAAAAGTGAACTGATATCTTACAACTAAATTGAACAAAAAAAGAGATCTGAATCCTTTAAAGTCCAGATACAAGTTGAATGTTTTTTGCAAAGAAAAAAAAAAAAAAAAAAACTGCCTTCTTTTCACTGAACAGAATTACTGTTAATTTTGCTGCAGCATTATCCAGTAGACTAGTTAACAATAAAGTTTTTCTTAATAGTTTGTACATTTATATTGACATAATGCGTAGTTAAAGGTTTGTGTTTCTTTTCTTATAATTAGCATCACTCAGTGAGGTATAGATATTCTATCTCGAATTATGGTATCGGATCGGTATCGGCCAATACTGTGATTTCAGATATCGGAATCGGATTGGAAGAGAAAAAGTGGTATTGGTGCATCCTAATATAATTCTAAGAGTATGAGAGAAGCCGCCTTTTCACTGTCTCCAACATTCACATGTGACATATTTTTCCCACTACTTGCAGTCGTTATGAACTGTCATTTTGCTCGCAAAGGATTTTATTAATTAAAGGTGCACTCAGTAATTATTGTCTTTGTGTCAGCTTGGACAATGACACCTTGTGGTGTGGATGCAGCATCATTCAAAATCAATAGTTTTCAGTTTCAGATGCCATTGTAGAAATTTAGTATTCACAGTCATCCATAATTCCTGTAATCAATCAGTGAAAGTGTCAAATAACAGGATGGTTACTGAGATTAAGCCAGTAGTATTCAGCTGGTCATGTGATTCTAAAATGGCAGCCCCCATGCGGACCCTCTCCATGTAGAATAAACTGCTTTTATAAGGTTACTGATAAACTAGAGTTTTCATTTCATGTGAGTGGTCATGATTTTATATATTTGTTTCAAAATTACAATTAACATCTTTAAAAGTAAAACTTTTTTAATGGGGTAAAAACTACAGAGTGCACCTTTAAGGGAGAAGCTACCAAAGGTCACCTCAGACTGACATTACTGTGTGAGATTTTGTTGAGCAGATGAATGAATTAAATAAAATTCATGATTTATATTCACTCAGTATTTATTATTAATAGTATTATTTATCATTATTACTGTTTTTATTGCAAATAGGAAGCAGAAATTCATAGATGTGATTTTAACTATGTAGGTTTTGCACGTGCAGAAATAAATGCCTCATGAACACATTTAATCCCACATTTACTGTAATAAAAAAGCTTTTTGTGATATATTCACAATGTAAACAATCAATTCTGACTTCTATGTTCATAATTTTCCAAAATACAGAAGTAGCAGGCATTTAGTATAAAGTTTAGGTCAAAATGTATTGATATTTCTCACTTCGCGCTGCATGAATATACAGTACTGTGCAAAGGTTTTAGGCACATAAGATGTTTCACAAAAGCATTTGTCTTAAGGTGGTTATTTATATCTTCAGATTTAGTGTGTCAATAGGAAATATAAATGTTAGATTCCCAAACATTACTTTTGCAAATAGAAAAGATTAGAATAGAAGAACAGGGAGCCCTGCAACAGATGTCATGGCCCCCACAAAGCCCCCACTGAACATCATGTCAGTTTGAGATTACATAAAGAGATGGAAGCAATTGAGACAGCCTAAACTGGTGCTGTTTTAAAAGCAAAGGTGGTCACACTGAATATTGATTTAGCTTTTTTTTTATGTTTACTGGACTTTGTATGACATTAAGTGATAAATGAAAACTATTTATGTCATTATTTTTGAAGACATCCTCACTATGCAAAATTTTTCACAAGTGCCTAAAACTTTTGCACAATACTGTATCACTTCAGGTCGGGCGGTCGCATACGGTCTAGTCGCACGAGTTCCGATCAGATCCGAAAACGTTGCTTCTGTAGATGGTCGGAACACCACGCAGCCCCCGTGCTACTCTCCATCGTCTGTTGTCTGTTTGTTGGATGCTGTGAAAAGGCAGCTAGAGGGTGGAATATCAGCATGTAAAACTAAATTATGACTTTTTTGGTACCATAACATTGACTAGGATTATAAATGGACTTCAGGGACAAAAAAAATAAACTAGGTGACAAAAGTGTAGAATAAGGCCCCTTGTATTTCATTTTACATGCCTGGGTGTTACAGAGCTTGAAGGGGTGTTGTTTTTTTGGTTTTTTTTTTTGGTTGGTTGATTCTCAAAAAACAAAAAAACAACAGCCTTTTCTTCCTTCTCTTGAAACTTCTTTTTAACCAGAGATACAAGGTTTCTCCTTGCATTGATCACATGCCACTCAACCCAACATTCCTTAGCAATCTCATGCATTCTACTGCTAGTTGATGTCTTTTTCAATGTTCTGGCCAAAAAAAATAAAAGAGGATAGATGTATGAAAATTAACGGGCACAATGCAACCGTGTTCTCATCTGGATTTTTAAAAGGAAAGTTCACCGCAAAAATAAAATTCTATTCGTATTTACAGAACTCACGTGAGAGTGAGCAAATGATGACAGAATTTTCTTTTTTTGTTGTGAACTGTCCCTATAAGGAATGTGGAGATTAGTGGAATACAAGCATACTACATATTGCACAGTTTAAGATATGGCATACTTTGTAAAAAATAGTATGTGAAACAATTCGCATCATGTAACGACAAAGAATTGCAAACTGCAGTATGCTACATTGTCACATGGCCTCAGTAGGTTGCATATGTTATTCAGCAAGCAGCACCAAGTTTAAATCTCAGAAATAAATAAGTTTCTTTTGCATTTTAAATTAAATTTTGTGTAAAAATGACAACGTTTTGTTTTCTAATAAAATAAGAGAAAAAAAGTCAAAAATGGGATGATACAGCTTATATTGCTTTTGGTTAATTTGTCATATTGGAGATGTCGAGTACATTGCATAGGGGTTACAGTTACCCATGCAGTGCATTCTGTTATATGTTTACTGTGCACATTATACTGCATACTACTTAGCAGGTACTGTAGAATGCCATTTCTATATTCTTACACATGCTCTCCCCTGATCAGAGGCTGAATACATACTGGTGGGAATGACCCAGTGCTCCACAGCACCCTGAAAGATGGGGGATATCATTCCACTCAGAGGCTGTGTTTCGAATAACAAAAGCTGAAGAAAACAATCTGCAGACGACAGCTTGCCACACTATGGCTAATGAGGCATACAGGAGGGGTCTAGGACACTTTACTCCCCTCATATCCCTCTTTCAGAGAGTTTCACATACCCGATGTGCATTCCTGCATAAATATATGCTTATTGGTGGTGCTTTTTGTGGCTAATGTGGAATGGCCCACTCTAATTGTTTGTTACTGAGTATCTTAGATGGATTCTGATTACCAGATCTGTTTTTTTTTTTTTGTTCAATTTTTTATTGGTTTTGCTCACTTCAAACAATCTTGAGGTTTTATTTTCTGTAGGTATTTTGCACAAATAATCTCTGCTTTTAAATGCTAAAAGCAGCCCCTCCTCTTAATCATGGAACCACAGCTCAACCTGTCTAGAGCGCATGCACTAACCACGGTGCAGTGTTTAGTGCATGCGCTCTAGACAGGTTGAGCTGTGGTGCTCATGCAGGCGTCTCAGGTTCGAGTCAAGCTTGCAGCATATTCTAATATAATTCCCCCTCTCTGTTGGTCTGAGACTATGGGTGAAAATGCTAATTTTATGCTAAATGTTGTATTACAACTAGGGATGAACCGATATGTGTCGATACCAATATCTGATTGTGTAACAACATCTGCCAATAAAGTTTGGTTGTGTTGTTTTATGCTACGTTGTTTCAGTTAACCGATAATTGATTGCACCACTTCTTACCAATTGCCAACTCACAAAACTGAATTATGAATTATAAAGCCTGTCCCTTTTCAGCTGAAGCAGCCAACGCTTTAGCTTTAACAAACTCGTCATATTCCTTGCTGTGTCGAGCTTTAAGTTGAGTAATCTAAATTCTAGCAGTGCAAAGCCTACCAGCTGATACTCTGCTGTCAATGTCACCCAATTCGAAGTAATTCCACACAAGATACATTTTGTTTTACACACAGCATGAGTTGTAGGCTAATTGTCTGACATGTTTTTCTGCCCCCTTTTGACAAGAAATAATCGGCCCTGATCATCAGCTGTTTTTAAACAATCGGCCGATGTCTGATAGTGCAGATAATTGCTTTTATCGTCTGATACCGATGTTTGGCCGGTATATTGGTGCATCTCTAGACTGCATATTTATCAAATGATAAATGTGGGACCCCCCAAAATTGCTTATGATCCCTGATTTATCTATGACAGAACTCACAGACATAACCTGAACGACACACCCCTCTTTTCTGTGCGTACACATGCTGCCTGAAAAGTCTGACTCCACAGTTCAATTGAGATGTCACACACAAGTATTTAGGTAGCCCCACGTAATGCCCATTCAAAAGTAATCCCTTAAATCCTGGGCTTCCCCTGTGTCTCTAGCCTCACATCATGCTGCGATTTCCAGAGTTTTACGGCTCTTTGTCACTACAGCTGTTTGGTCATAATGATGAACAATTTCAACACAAGGAGTGTAACTAACCCCACACTGACAATTAGATCAGACACAACTCGAACAGATTGCTTGTTTTGTTGTTACATTATGGCAATGTTGGACACTTTCCACATCAGAACACTCACAAACACCTACCAGTAATTTTATTGCTTTTTAAGTGTGAATTGTGGTTCTTCCATATTTGTATTCCTGAGAGATGTTCAGAGACCTCATACAAATGCCTTTGTTTCACATACAGTGTGGAGTATTGACATTTTATGAATAACATGGATGTCTTTTGTCACTCCACAGGCACCATGCATGTGTCTCTGGCTGAGGCTCTGCAGGTTAGAGGAGGGCCGCTGCAGGAGGAGGAGGTGTGGGCCGTGCTGAACCAGAGCGCTGAGAGCCTCCATGAACTCCTCCGCAGAGGTAAACCACCATACTGGCTCGCAACGCAGTGATAACTCCCACGTGTCCCAAGGGTACTCAGCCGTTTGGCTCAGAACTTGAGGCCTTGGGATGGACGAGACAATCAGAGACCTTGGATTATATCTTTGGAGTGTAGAAGAAAATGTTTATAAAACACATCCAGAAGTATTGAGCCATTTAGACTGCTCAAAATATGCAGGTTTTGGTTATGAAATTGCTATCTGGCTTTCTTTTGTATAGGACATAGGGTTATATAAATGTAACCTTTATTCATGTGCCAATATACTTATAGCAAAATTGAAGACAGATTGGGTATAATTTAATTTCATACGTTTATGAATTTGTTGCAGTGGCTCAAAAACTAGCTTGGAAAAATTGTTCCGGTGTGAAGAACCTTCTAACTACTTTGACACCCAATTTATAAACTCAAGATCAGTCAACATGAACACAATGGGGTGCAGAGTTGCCACCATGTTATTCACCTATCTTTTTTAGAAATATCAATGTCTTTCTTTTAAAAACAAGTTCAAACTTAGATAAAAGATAAAACCTGAATTCATTTCACAAAATTCATCATAAAATGCAATAACAGAGGGTTATCAGTGCATAGTATGACCACAGACATCTCTGTTAGCGCTAGCATTAGCGCCATGGATGCAGAATGTAAACATGATAAATTACACATTATCTACTGGATATATTTGCCTATATTACTTTAAATCATCATTGAGTGGTTGAAACAGCTTCTTTTGCTGATCTATTGTGGATTCTAATCATAGAATGAGGCATGTAGTCATTGAAAACATATTTTAAAATCACATTAGTTAATGTTTTTCATGTAATCTGTTGCTTGGACAGCGTGTGTCCAGATGTTTACAAACAGTCTACCATTGCTCAGCTGTTTTAACCTTCTTTCTAGCTCTGAACAAATAGTGAGTGTATTGGAGCCTTGAGGCTCTGGTCTAAAATCTAGTGAGCTCCCTCTGTAGGCAGCATTTCAGTGCATCATAGGTGTGCTCCTGACATGAAGGCTGTTCCAAAAGGTAGTTAGCATAATTATGCTGCCTTCTAAAATACCTTCTTTTCACTAAATATTAAGGCAGCATCGCTAACGTCCTTTGGGGAGAAGCCAATTCCCTTGCATTGCGGTAAAAAACAAAATGCATCTAAGATGGTTGACGAAGCAAGAGAAATGTCTATTATAAATATAAATGTACTAATGGATAGTTAATCAAATCATTAAAGTCATTAAAAATGACTATTTTAACCAATATTTGTGCTTGCTATGTATCTTTATGCTTTTTAGAGTATCATGTCATTAGCTTAGCAACATGCTAATGCCAAACTCTTTTGAAACCTATTAAAGAGATACTTCACCCAAAAATGAAAATTCTCTCATTATTTACTCAACCTCATGACATCCCAGGTGTGTATGACTTTCTTTCTTCACCAGAACACATTTAAAGAAAATTAGAAAAATATCTTGGCTCAGAAGGTCCTTAAAATACAAGTGGATGGTGATCCGATTTTTGAAGCTCAAAAAATCACAGTCAGCATAAACGTCATCCATACAACTCCAGCTGTTAAATTAATGTCTTCTAAAGCAACATGATCGCTTTTGGTGAGAAAAAGATCAATATTTAAGTACTTTTTTAACTCTAAATCATGCTTCCGTTCTGCAGCGGTAAGCGCGTGTGACGTAATCGCATTGGCATTTGAAACATCAAGAACTGACGCACGTGCGTCACAGACAGAAGAGCAGCACTGTTTAAAAGTGAGGAGGAGGAACGCTGTACAGTAGCTTGGTTGGTTTTAGGTTAGATCTGTATTGATCTGTTTCTTTACTCACAATGGTGCATTTGTGTGCTTATCCTGACTGTCTCAACTGAATGGAGAACGTGAGATTACCTCTGTATCTTGGCAACGCGAATACGTCACACAAGAAACCGCTTTAAGTGAACTCCATCCTCTCATGAAGCTCACCGGAAGCGAAGATTTTACTTACAGTTGAAGTCAGAAGTTTACATACACTTAGGTTGAAGTCATTAAAACTCATTTTTTAACCATTACACAAATTTCATAACGGCAACCTATAGTTTTGGCAAGTCGTTTAGGACATCTACTTTGTGCATGACATGAGTAATATTTATAACAATTGTTTACAGACAGATTGTTTCACTTTTAATTGACTATATCACAATTCCAGTGGGTCAGACATTTACATTCACTAAGTTAAATGTACCGTTAAACAGCTTGGAAAATTCCAGAAAATTATGTCAATTCTTTAGACAGTTAGTCAATTAGCTTCTGATAGGAGGTGTACTGAATTGGAGGTGTACCTGTGGATGTATTTTAAGGCCTACCTTCAAAATTAGTGCCTCTTTGCTTGACATCATGGGAAAATCTAAAGAAATCAGCCAAGACCTCAGGAAAATATTGTGGACCTCCACAAGTCTGGTTCATCCTTGGGAGCAATTTCCAAACGCCTGAAGGTACCATGTTCATCTGTACAAACAATAGTATGCAAGTATAAACACCATGGGACCACGCAGCCATCATACCGCTCAGGAAGGAGACGCATTCTGTCTCCTAGAGATGAATGTAGTTTGGTGCGAAAAGTGCAAATCAATCCCAGAACAACAGCAAAGGACCTTGTGAAGATAGATAGAACAGGTAGACAAGTATCTATATCCACAGTAAAACGAGTCCTATATTGACATAACCTGAAAGGCTGCTCAGCAAGGAAGAAGCCAGTGCTCCAAAACCACCATAAAAAAACCAGACTACAGTATGTAAGTGCACATGAGGACAAAGATGTTACTTTTTTGAGAAATGTCTGATCAAACAAAAATTGAACTTTTTGGCAATAATGACAAGGAGGAAAAAGGGTGAGGCTTGCAAGAACACCATCCCAACCATGAAGCATGGGGGTTTCACCATCATGTTTTGGGGGTGCTTTGCTGCAGGAGGGACTGGTGCACATCACAAAATATATGGCATCATGAGGAAGGAAAATTATGTGGATATATTGAAGCAACATCTTAAGACATCAGCCATAAAGTTAAAGCTCGGTTGCAAATGGGTCTTCCAAATGGACAACGACCCCAAGCATACCTCCAAAGTTGTGGCAAAATGGCTTAAGGACAACAAAGTCAAGGAATTGGAGTTGCCATCACAAAGCCCTGACCTCAGTCTGATGGAAAATTTGTGGTCAGAACTGAAAAATCATGTGCAAGCAAGGAGGCTTAGTTACATCAGTTACATCAGTTCTGGCTGGAGGAATGGGACAAAATTCCAGCAACTTATTGTGAGAAGCTTGTGGAAGGCTACGCAAAACGTTTCACCCAAGTTAAACAATTTAAAGGCAATGCTACCAAATACTAACAAAGTGTATGCAAACTTCTGACCCACTGGGAATGTGAAATAAATCATTCTCTCTACAATTATTCTGACATTTCGCTTTCTTAAAATGAGGTAGCGATCCTAAGACAGGGAATGTTTTCTACGATTAAATATCAGGAATGTAAAGTTCTGACTTCAGCTGTAAATATTTATCTCTTTTTGCACTAAAAGTGATCGTATTTCTTTAGAAGACATTAATTTAACCACTGGAGTCATTTCGATGACGTTTATGCTGACTGTCTGTGATTTTTGGAGCTTAAAAATTCTGATCACCATCCACTTGCATTTTAAGAAACTACTGAGCTAAGATATATTTCTGATTTTCTTCAAATGTGTTCTGGTGAAGAAAGAACATCATACACACCTGGGATATCATGAGGGTGAAAAATAATAATAGAATTTACATTTTTGTGTGAACTATCCCTTTAAGAGTTGAGTTTCCTGTGCGCTGTTTGTGTGACATGGAGTTACTGCCTTTGTACAGTTACAAGTTGGTCACTTTTTAGGTTCCATTTCAGTTATGATGCTGCCTTAGAAGTAGACAGCAAGGCAGGTCACACGTTTTTTTGTACAGGGCCTTCATCCTTGCTTTGCATGTAGCCTGATTTCTGCAGCTCTGAGGATTATTGCGATGATGTGTTTGTGATGCAGTAATCATCTAGACCTCTGCTGAACCTAGTCATTTCTGTTGCCAAGTAACATGCAGGGAATATTACTTAATTTTGAATACATTTTAAAGATCGTCTGAACTTGTACGTGTCAAAAAATTAGTATGGTGCCTTCCAGATTGTTTTTTGTTTTAAGTTAGTGGAATATTTGATGTTTGCATTCCATTTAGTCTATTATTGAAGTGGTCTGTATCAATGACAATCTCTCTTTCAGTTCTTTTTTTGTCTCTCTCTTTTTTCAGTCAGATTTTTTCCTTGTTAGCGTGGTTTCTCTGGTTCGGTCAGGTTGTAGCATTTTCTGTTTGCTTTATGCAGAATTTTCGTAGCTATTTTTCCTCGTGTCATAATTATAGCCCTTCTTGTCATTTTCAGCAAGTTAAACGACTTGCTGTTGAATAAGTCTTTATTTGACATTTCAGAGGTATCCATTAGCACTTCAATTTACTCTGCTTTACCAACCTGTTGATTTTAAAAGACCACATTTCTTGTACCAGTCTTGTTTCATGACAGTATGACACAAATCTACCAAATTTCTACCAAAATACCAAGAGCATAATTTGCTAAGGCAAGCATCACTATTACTAGTCCTTATACTTGGGGTTAGGGATTTGAACAAAAACAGTGCAGTGTGTTACTTGTGTCCCACACCATTTGTGCTACAGACATGAATGATACTTAAAATCGTGCGGCTTGTTGAGGTGTTCTGATCAAACTTACAATGTGTTCTAGTCAATGTTAAATATCCCATAGATTTACGGGGACTCAAGCCATGTCTAGGGACTGAAGTATCATAGAGACATAGAGGTGGGCTCTTTTGACTTGAGCCAGAAAGCAGCCACCTAGAAACCACCCAGTACATCCTAGCAACACCCTAGCAACCACCCAGAGCATCTCAGCAACCACACAGCAACATGCTAACAACTCATTACACCTTAGCAACCTCACAGGGGAGCACCGCTCACATTTTCTTCAGTGTGAAATTTGAAAATAATTTCATTTATCTTAGCAATAGCTGTTGTAACAGTTATTTTGGCAGAAACCAGGGTTAATTTGGTAATTTTTTGTAATACTAGTCACAAAATATTTGGCATGCGACAACATAAAAGAAACAGTTTTTTCCCATGCCTAAAAGCCAGTGCAGTTACCTTACAAAAATGTGGAAAATATTTTACTATGCCCATATTTACTCTATTGTCCTAAACATGCAAACAGTTCAAAACAATTACAACCCTTCCGACTGTAGCACAAGCCACAGCAGTGATGTTATCCCTTGGTTTGACTCGACTCTTTGCTAAATGGGTTATTCAATCATTATGTGCGTGTTTAGCATTCTCTTCAACCAATTCACACTTGTTTAAGAGTGATTAGAATATATCTACATCCTTCTCAAAAGCTGCCAGTGAAGGCCAGACCAAAAATAGTCCAGTCTGTTTCAAAGAAGTGTGCTGGTGCAGATAAAATGTACTATCTCTTTCTCTGTCTCTGGAGAGAAGGGTGACACTTCAGTGAAATTTATGAGGAGGCTTACTCAGCCTTATGTCTGTCCGCTGTCTCACAGAAAGACTGTGTGGGCTAGTGTTGTGTGTCACCACTGTGAACAAAAGCCTCTTTATTGTCCCTGCGGCCCGGTTTCCTAAAGAGCAGCTTGGTGGGGAGTTAGGGACGTTTTGATTCCCGACTGAGATCTGCTGCCCAAGAGTTTCTGTTCCCATCCAAATGCAGAGATCTTAATTTTCTTGACTAGATGTGGAGGAAAAATTGAGATTTCCAAACATCTTGACAGTCAGTAGACAATTCTCATTCTGTCACCCTTCCAGACAACTACTGCGCACTTATTCATCAGACCTGGCCTTTGTCTTCAGGGTCGGGGAGAACGATGATGATAAAGGTGATGTAGTCGCTTCGGTATGCATTTGCAGAAGGAAGCCGGTCTATCTTGGTCTCACAGTAGCTTGTTATCTGGCCTTGAGCTGCTCTGGGGTGAAAACTCGCTGGCAAAGGTCCCTCTTGACAAAGTTTGCAGAAATTCTGCACCCTGGACTGGAGTCGTGGGACGTGACTTGAGCAAGTCAGCAAATAATTTCATTAATTTAAAAACTCTGAGCACTCATATTTAAGAAATCCCAAGCTTGCATTTTATATCATAACCATTTTAATATGAAAACCAAGTGTGTGCTTTACAAATGCCTAAAGTTTGTAAAGCAATGAGATTTACAATTTTGGAAAGCAAATCCACATGCAAAACTAGGGTTAGGCGATGTATCAGAAATTTACAATATATTTATTTGTATTTGTTGCCTATATTGTTAACAAACATTGTAAAAATTGCTATGATTTTAATATGTTTTAAATTCTGCCATTTTAAGTTTTGTAAAAAAAAAAAAAAAAAGCCAGTACAAATATGTATTCAAGATAGGTATTACATGTCATCAAAAGCTTAAAAAATGTAGATAGCCTTAGGCAATAAAAATCTAGGCTAAATTTTATTGTGGTTCTTCAATTTGTAAAACATGTATTATAATAAAATGGTAGGCCCTTTAAAGTATTAGCAAGGTTATTTAGTATGGTATTCATTATGCAAGATTTATATGACTTGCTTGGTTTAAAAATAGGTATTAGGTCGTTGGTTGGTAGTACTTGCGCAATAATCTTAACCATCTAAAATAAACAGATATTAAGGGGCCGTTTACACGACAAAGTTTTCAACTAAAAACTGAAAACTTTTTATGCGTTTTGGCTGTTCGTTTACATGACAACGGCGTTTTGGGGCCTAAAAACAAACTTTTGAAAACGGGTTTCAAGGTACAAGTTTTTGAAAAACGATGCCGTTATCGTCTCCGTGTAAACATACAAAAACGCAAATTTGTGAAAACGATGACGTCATGCGCTCGCGTATTACGTGTTCAGTCTATAGGCATGTGCGCGAGTACTTCTAAACAATGCGCAGGACATTCAAAACTTTTGAGATTTTGAGTTTATTGACGCTTCTCCAGCAAAGTGTAGATTTACTGCATCACTACTACAACCAGCGTTCGCCATCTTCATTGTTTGTATTCACTGCTCTGTGGAAGAATACTTATGTGCGCAGGCACGTAGTGTTTTTTTACAAAGTGACATCGCCAGCTACTGGCCTGGCATGCATAATACAGTGTTTTTAGTTGTTTTCGCGGATCCGCGTGAACAGGGATTGTTTTGACAACGTTGTGTTCTGTACGCGAAACTTTTCAAAAACGCAACGGAAAATTTTTCCGTTTTTAGTACATCGTTTTCATGTAAACGTACCCAAATAAATAAACATACCCAGTCACTAGACAGAAATCTGTCTAAAAAATGTCCTGGACATATTTAACTCAAATTAAGACACTTTTTACCCCCAATTCTCATTACCGTAACACATCTGGGCATTTTACTATTCCCCTTGTTGTGAATGATGATTCTCATTACCATAACATGTATTATTACATTTACAGTTAAAAAGTCAAAAAGTATTACAGTTAAAGATATGCTATTGTACATTGAGTTTGTAAATTAAAATCGGTGCAAATGAAAGGGAGTACTACTTTGATTTATAAATACATAATTCAAATAATATATATAATTTTTTCACTTTGCTATAATAAAAATATCACAATGACCATCTTATTTTAAGGTAATGAAAATTGGGAGTTAAATGTGCGCAACTCTCATGAAAATAATTTCACAATGTAAAAAACCTTAATGGCCTTAAAATAGGCTTCATTTTCTATATGCAAAATATATTTTTCCGATTTGTTTCTTTTGATTTTGGAGTAAAATAGGATAAGGACATTTTCTTGAAAGGTTTCGTGACAATCACCCATGTTTGATGCCGCATCTTTTTTCTTAGAAGTTTGCTGGTTGTTTGTGTCAAGCACTGGAACTCGATTCTGTCATGCCAAGCACAGAAAACTGGAAAAAAACCCATTGAGATTTAACAAATGTTGCTTGTTGCAGTTTGCAATGTTATTTTTGTGTAGCTACATGTTGTGAACTTACGAACTACAGCTGGTCTAGTCTCTGATAGGGAAGATAAAGGCTTATCAGATGCTCTGAGATATTTCTGACCATGCATCAGCATCCCACTAGAAGACATCATGTCATAGCAAACACCAACTCCTCAGGCTTTTTTTAGCAATTGTTGGTGTACGAGGCAAGGAAGTGAAATATAGAGATGTGACATGGAGATTACTTCAATATAGTTTTTGCAATAGCCACTGTGCTGCAACCCAGAACAAGAACATTCTCTGCTAGATTTTTTTACAATAAGGTCCAACTGTGGTCAGATGGTTTCCACAGGAAATGTATGTTTACTTTGGGAATTCCAGTGCTTTATAGCATCGTTGCTTGAATTTTGTTTCTTCATGTTTTGTTTTTTTGTTTTTTTGAGTTCTCTTGAACACTTTTTGACAATATACAAATGTATTTTTGTTAATTTACTGAGCACATTCCACAGATTATTTAACAAAGACATAATTGTGGATATACCAGAGGCTTAAACAATGTGATGACTGGGATTACTGTATATATTATTAATATTTTTAAGATGACAGATCATTGAGTAGATAGATTATGAATGTCAATATTATAGATGCTATTTACTTTCAAAAACTTAATTTAAAACCCCTAACCCTAGGTATTAAACTTGGCTGCACTTTAAATGTTAGAACTTGCTCAGAAGCAATTCCACATTTCCACTAAATGACAATATGGAGTGGATGATTCATCTCTGTACAGCTGCTTCAGCCACAACCGCAGGGCCGTGTTCACTTAAAGAATCTCAGCTGAACTGCAAAAGCCCCATTGTTTTGCTTCTGCAGTTCAAAAGAAGAGAAAAAAGAAAACTGCAAAAAAGACAAATATACTCTCATGAATCATCTTTTCGAAGAAAATCCCAGTGGCCTCTTATTTCAAGGAAATTGCACTCTTACACAGAGAAATGTAGGTCTTTAGTACGTGCAAATGAAAAGAATGTGATTTCTGCCACCAAATCTCTCAAGAGTTCTTTAATTCCTGAATGATCTTAGTCCAACGCCATTAGCTCCCTAAACTATACTCATGCAGATTTGCAAAACGCAACCTAGCCAAATGTTGGAAACTTACACCCTGTCTACACCAGACAGGAGCAGCTCGTCGCATCAAAAACAATAGAACCCCATTATAATCAATGATGCCGCCTACACTGGAAGCGTCCATTGCGGCAAGTCTGTCGCACTGGCAATAAACGGGTGTTGAATTCCATTTTGTGCTTCACTCGCTGGCGCTACTACACCAGTTAAATGGTTTAGAATGTTTGTGTCGACGCGTCCAGTGTAGACCGCTTTAAGCTGTTGATGCGGCGTGCCCGGTGTAGACAGGGTATTAGACTTTTTCCAGTGCTATGCACTGTCATGCCAAATGAACATTTCAATTGAAGAACTCCAAATGTTCATACTGTACAAAAATTTAGCTAAGATGTATTTGAGGATGTTTTCACAAATAATGCCATGAATATTTTTTTATCAGTTAACCTCACAAAGTGCATGAAAATTATATATATATATATAATTATTCAATATACACTATATTGCCAAAAGTATTCGCTCATCTGCCTTTAGACGCATATGAACTTAAGTGACATCCCATTCTTAATCCATAGGGTTTAATATGACATCGGCCCACCCTTTGCAGCTATAACAGCTTCAACTCTTCTGGGAAGGCTTTCCACAAGGTTTAGGAGTGCGTTTATGGGAATTTTTGACCATTCTTCCAGAAGCGCATTTATGAGGTCAGACACTGATGTTGGATGAGAAGGCCTGGCTTGCAGTCTTCGCTCTAATTCATCCCAAAGGTGCTCTGTCGGGTTGAGGTCAGGACTCTGTGCAGGCCAGTCAAGTTCTTCCACACCAAACTCGCTCATCCATGTCTTTATGGACCTTGCTTTGTGCACTGGTGCGCAGTCATGTTGGAACAGGAAGGGGCCATCCCCAAACTGTTCCCACAAAGTTGGGAGCATGGAATTGTCCAAAATCTCTTGGTATGCTGAAGCATTCAGAGTTCCTTTCACTGGAACTAAGGGGCCAAGCCCAGCTCCTGAAAAACAACCCCACACCATAATCCCCCCTCCACCAAACTTCACAGTTGGCACAATGCAGTCAGACAAGTACCGTTCTCCTGGCAACCGCCAAGCCCAGACTCATCCATCAGATTGCCAGATGGAGAAGCGTGATTCGTCACTCCAGAGAACGCGTCTCCACTGCTCTAGAGTCCAGTGGCGGCGTGCTTTTCACCACTGCATCCAACGCTTTGCATTGCACTTGGTGATGTATGGCTTGGATGCAGCTGCTCGGCCATGGAAACCCATTCAATGTAGCTCTCTACGCACTGTTCTTGAGCTAATCTGAAGGCCACATGAACTTTGGAGGTCTGTAGCGATTGACTCTGCAGAAAGTTGGCGACCTCTGCGCACTATGCGCCTCAGCATCCGCTGACCCCGCTCTGTCATTTTACATGGCCTACCACTTCGTGGCTGAGTTGCTGTCATTCCCAATCGCTTCCACTTTGTTATAATACCACTGACAGTTGACTGTGGAATATTTAGTAGCGAGGAAATTTCATGACTGGACTGTTGCACAGGTGGCATCCTATCACAGTACCACGCTGGAATTCACTGAGCTCCTGAGAGCGGCCCATTCTTTCACAAATGTTTGTAGAAGCAGTCTGCATGCCTAGGTGCTTCATTTTATACACCTGTGGCCATGGAAGTGATTGGAACACTTGAATTCAATTATTTGGATGGGTGAGCGAATACTTTTGGCAATATAGTGTATATGTGTATATATATAGTGTGATGTGTGTGTGTGTGTGTGTGTGTGTGTGTGTGTGTGTGTGTGTGTGTGTGTGTGTGTGTGTGTGTGTATATATATATACACACACACTATATAATAGGGATGTCAACCGAATAAAACTTTTAATCGAATTAATTACATTGCAAGCCGATTAGTTGACTGAATTAAAAGCAATTAATCACACATATAAATATTTGCTAAGAAAACCCCCTCAAAAAATAATTATATTTATTTGAAATATATTTTACCTCAATATATATTGATTAAATAATTATAAATAAAATACAAACATACATGTGTGTGTGTGTGTGTGTGTGTGTGTGTGTGTATATATATATATATATATATATATATATATATATATATATATATATATATATATATATATATACACACATACAGTCATGTGAAAAAGAAAGAAAGAATTCTATGGTTTTACATATCAGGACATAATAAAAATCATCTGGTCCTTAGCAGGTCTTAAAATTAGGTAAATACAACCTCAGATGAACAACAACACATGACATATTACAACGTGTCATGATTTATTTAACAAAAATAAAGCCAAAATGGAGAAGCCATGTGTTAAAAACTAAGTACACCTTGTGATTCAGTAGCTTGTAGAACCACCTTTAGCAGCAATAACTTAAAGTAATCGTTTTCTGTATGACTTTATCAGTCTCTCACATCGTTGTGGAGGAATTTTGGCCCACTCTTCTTTACAACGTTGCTTCACTTTTTTCAGGTTTGTGGGCATTCGTTTATGCACAGCTCTCTTAAGGTCCCGCCACAGCATTTCAATCGGGTTGAGGTCTGGACTTTGACTGGGCCATTGCAACACCTTGATTCTTTTCTTTTTCAGCCATTCTGTTATAGATTTGCTGGAGTGCTTGGGATCATTGTCCTATTGCATGACCCAATTTCGGCCAAGCTTTAGCTGTCGGACAGATGGACTCACATTTGACTCTAGAATACAGAGGAGTTCATGGTCGACTTAATGACTGCAAGGTGCCCAGGTCCTGTGGCTGCAAAACAAGCCCAAATCATCACCCCTCCACCACCGTGCTTGACAGTTGGTATGAGGTGTTTGTGCTGATATGCTGTGTTTGGTTTTCGCCAAACCTCTCCACTTTGGTCTTGTCTGTCCAAAGGACATTGTTCCAGAAGTCTTGTGGTTTGTTCAGATGCAACTTTGCAAACCTAAGCCGTGCTGCCATGTTCTTTTTAGAGAGAAAAGGCTTTCTCCTGGCAACCCTTCCAAACAATCATACTTGTTCAGTCTTTTTCTAATTGTACTGTCAATTAGTCATTTAGATGTAACTCTTGTTTTTTTTTTTTTTTTTTGCAATTTCTCTGAGCATTGCATGGTCTGACCTTGGGGTGAATTTGCTGGGACGTCCACTCCTGGGAAGATTGGCAACTGTCTTGAATGTTTTCCACTTGTGAATAATCTTTCTTACTGTAGAATGATGGACTTTAAATAGTTGGAAATGGCCTTATAACCCTTCCCAGATTGATGGGCAGCAACAATTGCTTCTCTAAGATCATTGCTGATGTCTTTCCTCCTTGGCATTGTGTTAACACACACCTGAATGCTCCAGACCAGCAAACTGCTAAAACTTCGGCTTTTATAGAGGTGGTCACACTTGCTGATGATCAATTAATCAAGGGCATGTGATTAGCAGCACCTGGCTACTACTTAGCCTCTTAATTCCTAAGGAAGCAGTAAGGGTGTACTTAGTTTTTCACACATGGCTTCTCCATTTTGGCTTTATTTTTGTTAAATAAATCATGACACATTGTAATATGTCATGTGTTGTTGTTCATCTGAGGTTGTATTTACCTAATTTTAAGACCTGCTAAGGACCAGATTGTTTTTGTTATGTCCTGATACGTAAAACCATAGAATTCAAGGAGGGTGCACTTTTTTTCACGTGACTCTGTATATACATATATATATAATTCTGATAATTAAAATGCATTATTGTGGCAGTCGAGTAAAGCATTAAAAAGACAATACAAAAAGTGGTTTTATAAGGCAGTATATTGTTTATTTCCATATTATTGAACATAAGCCAATCATTGGCCTACAGTTCATAATAATCCATTTTTTAATTGAATTCAATCTGTCAACGACTTTTCTAAGGATGCATCACTGTACACCTGCTTAGCTTATTTGTTTATACAAAACTAAATTGTATGTTTGTAATATGGGCAATCTGGGTTTTTGGTACAGTACACTGACATTTATTTAGATTGTACTAAGCATAATTCAAACTGAGTTTGAACCATATTTGAATCAGTCTGTTTTCTCACTTTACACCAAGACTTGATGGTATTACTTATGTTTATTTAGTGAGTTTGTTGTACCTCATCCTCCACAGATCCATCTGCGTTGGGTTTCATCATCTCTCCATGGTCACTGTTGCTCATGCCTTCCGGAAACATATCTTTCACGGATGAGAACATTACTCAGAAGGACCTGAGGGCTTTTACTGCCCCAGAGGTGCTGGAGGGCCTCAATCTCTCCTCACTTTCTGATATGGAAAAGGTACAGTGTGAATTTTGATGATCTGGGGACAAGCTGTGCATAAAGTGTATGTTTATAATAAGCTTTTCAGTGCTTGTGTGTTCTTTTCAATGGGATGTTCAACAGAGTTGTGTATTCTCAGTAATTTGTTTGTACTTGACAGTACACACTATTTGAGCAATAAAATGTGATCTCAGTATTCGCTGATGCAGTCAACATTTCTCTGAACACCAATTTTTTTTTAAATAGCCCTTTTTTAATTTACATTTATATTTAATCTACAGATAATAAGCCCCCAGCCATTATGAAAAGGCTGCCTGTTGATTTACTGTCTTAGTGGGGAATTGAAACATTAAATTCTTTACTTTTACGTGCCATAACATCTCAATTCTTTTTTTTTTACTTTTTAAATTAGATGCACATGTATTCACTTGGCATGACACTGTTTTGGGGGACTGACTACGAGATTCCCCAGAGTCAGGTGAGTCCGTCAAGAAATTAAAACTGATAGTTCACCCAAAAATGGAAATTGTGTCATAATTCACTCACCCTCATGTTGTTTCAGACCTGCATGACTTTCTTTCTTTCTTTTGTAAAACACCAAAGTGGATGTTTGGCAGAATGACAGCCTCAGTCACTATTTAATTTCATTGCATGACTAAAAAAAGATGTAAGGAAAGTGAATGGTGACTGAGGCTCCTTTTGTGTCTAAAGATGAATTTTCATTTTTGGGAGAACTATACCTTTAAAGGTTTAGCAACTTTCTTTTATGGTCTCAAAGGTCTTTTTACTGACCTCAATGTGTTTGTTTTAGCCAATGAAACTAGGCGAGCACCTAAACAGTATTCTGCTCAAAATGTGTGATGATTCGACTCTCTCCCGACTATCCATACGCTCAGTTCTGGATACCTGCAGCACTCACATCCGCAGCTCCAACTGTGATCCTTCGTTTTCCTACATCAGAAGACTTGTGAGGCTCGTTCTTGGCAGCCTCTCTCAGGTACATGTCTTCATTTTCATGACCTATTGCTTTTTTTCCTTTGACTTTCCTTTTTTTCCCCTATTTGCTTTTCTTTTGTTTTTGATGACCAACTACTAAAAGTCATTCTAAGGAACTTCCTCCAAGGTCCAGGGGTTTAAATGAGTCATGTTTTCTCAAAATAATTTCCCCCCCCAATTTTTTTTTATTTATTTTTTTTAAGATTTATGTTTAGCCTTTAAAAGGGCAGGGCCCAGTTGCAAGAAGCCCCTGGTCACCATTCACTTTCATTGAAAAAAAAATAAAAAAGAATGACAATGAAAGTGAATGGTGACCAGGGACATGTAGCTTGGACATTGTATTAAATATCTCCTTTTGTGTTCTTTTTGTTCCTCAAATGAAAGAAAGGCTTATGGGTTTAGAAACAAAGTGAGGCCACTTAAGTTAAGAAAAGCCTATTTTATAACTGTAAGGCATTGTTTTCTTTACTTGCAACTAAGAGATTTCTTACAACCAGACCTGGAAACATAACAAAAAAAAAAAGATTTAATGTTAAGTAGTGTAACCATCAAGTAAAAGGTACTGAAATAGTTTACGTGCTCCTTGAATACATGTGAGTGTACAACAGCTTGTACAGTTAATTACAACTTAATTATTAATTACAAAAAAGTTTTCCAATATTATTTTTCAAGGTAATTTTTATTTATTTATTTATTTTTACAAATATCATGAATTTTTGAATCACAACTATTGAGAAGTTTTCTTATGGTTACACCATTTGACCATTTGAAAAACAAAACAAAAAAAAAAAATTGTACAGAGCGGTTATCTGAGTTACCGTAGACTTTGTCAGTTCAAACCAGTCTGGCCATTCTCTGTTGACCTCTCTCATCAACAAGGCATTTCCGCCAGCAGAACTGCCCCTCACTGGATGTTTTTGTTTTTGGCACCATTCTGAGTAGATTCTAGAGACTGTTGTGTGTGAAAATCCCAGGAGATCAGCAGTTACAGAAATACTCAAACCAGCCCATCTGGCACCAACAATCATCCATGCGATTATCTAATCAGCCAATCGTGTGGCTGCAGTGCAGTGCATAAAATCATGCAAATACGCATCAGGAACTTCAGTAAATGTTCACATCAACCATCAGAATGGGGAAAAAATGTGATCTCAGTGATTTGGACCGTGGCATGATTGTTGGTGCCACATGGGCTGGTTTGAATATTTCTGTAACTGCTGATCTCCTGAGATTTTCACGCAGAACAGTCTCTAGAATTTACCCTGAATGGTGCCAAAAACAAAAAAAAAACATCCAGTGAGCGGCAGTTCTGTGGATGGAAATGCCTTGTTGATGAGAGAGGTCAACAGAGAATGGCCAGACTGGTTTGAACTGACAAAGTCTACGGTAACTCAGATAACCGCTCTGTATAATTGTGGTGAGAAGAATAGCATCTCAAGCGGGTTGGTGCTGTTTTGGTGGCACGAGGGGGACCTACACCATATTAGGCAGGTGGTTTTAATGTTGTGGCTGATCTCTGTATATCTATATATCTATATCTATCTATCTATCTAAAATATATATATATATATATATGTATATGTGTGTGTATATATATATATATATATATATATATATATATATATATATATATATATATATATATATATATATATATATATATGTGTAATAAATGTGTAAATACATGAATATTTAAAATTACAGTCATACATTATGAAATATATTAACTTCAGAAAACACTGTAAATATGAAAGAATTTAACAAATACAAATCTTTAACAAATCTAAGGGTTTGGGTATTTATTTATTGTACACATTCTAAATTAAGTTATTATAACCATTATTGAAGCAAATCACACAATACAAATTCTTGAGGGGGTATATATACTCTGAGACAATGTAAATAAACTTGGGGTTTTATAAACTGAACTGGGGCCAAACTTTTTTTTTTTTCCATATTTATCTTACCTAACACTTTTATTGTAACTATGTAAAAACAGAACTGTTAATAATGTGTTCATTTACATTAAAAGACTTATTTAAATAACACTTTCAAGGTCTGGCCATAAATTCCTTCTTAAGATCTGGCTGAAGAACAAATATGACCTCATAACAAATAGGCTTTGATTAGCTTTACTTTGAAAATAAAAACATGCAATGTAGGCTTATTGTTTATGAAAACTGAGAAAGAATATATAGACCTGCTAAAGTCTGTATCTTTGACTATCAACACGCATAAGGGAACAATGGCAATCTAATGTTGAACTCTTTTTACATAAAATAAATGTAGCCTAAAACTGAAAAAGAGCTTTATGTCTGTTTTTTCCTTTTTTAAATTTGTATTATCCTCCCATTCAGTGAGGGCAAAATTAGACTTTCCTTATCTTGCACACATGAATTTGCACACAGGAGACGGATACTTGTGTAGATAATAATCATTAGAAATGGTGAACAAACTGATTTGATGATGTTCAGGATTATGAACGCTGACACACATCTGTATGTAGAACCAAACACTGTCAGGATATTTTTACGAGCACTACAGAAAATAATGGAGGATAAAAAGCTCATTTTCAGTATATTTTCTTTGAAACTTCGGTTTTCATAATCAATTTAACTTTTGTGAAAAAGGGTTGTGCATATGAGCTGACATCACTTCTGTAACAGCTTTGACTTTTGTTTTTTGTCTGTAGTTTTGACTGCACCCAGCAGCTAAACAATTTGCATAAATACATTTGAGTGAATAAGACACGATAAAATGTGCGCACCTAAAAGTTGCTGGTTCATGTTTCGGAGAAGAGTGTAACTGAACTATGGCCAGACCAGCTTAAACATATGCGTGCTGGTCTGGAACTGGACCACGGATCACTTGACGACCACTAATGCTGTTGCACGTGCTGAGTGTTGTTAAACTCACCACTGAGTTTTGCGCAGAGGGCGCTCGGAAAGACATCACATTACATCGTACAGAGAGACTCTGAGAAGTGGTGGTACTCAAGTAAAACTGCCGGTACTCTGTAGACTAAATTAGAGAAGTGCAGTTACTGCAAGTGAGTACCCACCCACTTCAAGCACTGACTTAACCTGAGTATTTGTACTTTCCCCCACTCACTCACTGTCCCTTGCTCCAGCCTTTTAAATGCTTGTATTGTTCACGATTTCAGACCTTTACAGTATAACATTTTACCACAAACATGTAAACACACTGTTTCTATTAACTGAAATGCCTCTGCTCCGCCTAGCCCTATAAAAGAGCTTTCAATTTAAAAGGTAGTTAACGGTTTTTCCTGTGCTTGTTTTCTTGCATTCCTGTTCCTCTGTGGCATGCTCCCCAGTAGTTTAATTACAAAGTGGTACTTAATGAGCATATTGCCAGGAACAGACCTCTCTCTTGTCTTAATTTCTACATAACATACCTTTTTTTTTTTTTATTCCACACTGGGGAAGTAAATGTCAAGTAGTCCAGTAGGGATACCATCTTGTGATTATTGATGACGAATCCTGTGAGTGGATGCCTGGGGTTTTCCTAAATGATGACAGCATTTTAATTCTTGGGTGAACTATCCCTTAAGCTGTGACTACTTCGGTCAAGTTGTGTCTCTCTTATTCTCTGTATTTGTATGTGTTTAGCTGGACGGTCTCCTGTCTCAAACTGAAAAAGAGTCCCTTCCTGAGCGAAGTAAAGAGATTCGTGAACGTCTACGAGGGAAAGGCCTGCCCGCTGGTAACACACACACACACACACACACACACACACACACACACAGGTAAACTTTTGGTATTGTTAGATAGTTAAAACGTGCCCCCCCCCCTCCCCACACACTCTCTCTCTCTCTCTCTGTCTCATTCTTTTTGAAAGCCCAGTACAAAGCTCTTACATTGGGCCACATGCACACCTAAACACTTAGGCATGCTAATACATGCTCATACACTCCCCGTCCTTTTTGTTGTCTTTTCATCAACCATACACTTGGAGTCCCTGTTAATAAACGTGAACTTTTCAGTGTGATTATGCTACCTAATAATGCTGGTGATGATTGTTTGAAAACCATGAAGTGCACCGATTCATGCTGACTCATATTACACCATTGACCCAGTTCTGAAGCAAGTGACACAGAATGTAAACAAAGCAGGGCTCAGTACTGACATGATTCTGATTTGGCCCTTCAGGGGTCAGTGCTTATCAGAACAGAAGAAATAAAAGATCCCTCCCGTCACAGGAGACAAGCCAGAACAGCACCAGCAACAGTGCATGAAAGTGCAAAACTGAAACTAAAGATTGCTGGAGGAGTTTTCAGATAATCACGAGATTTCAGGTTCTGGGGAAATATTTTTGAGATTTTGTGATTTGTACTTTTTTTTTTTTTGGTTCTGGAGAATTGCTTTATGAAATACCCCAAATGTGCTGATTTTGTAGACTTCAGCTATGTTTGGAATAGCATACTTCTCGTAATAGTTGTGCATTATGCAGTGTGTACAGTATGTTGCTCACAGTATGGAAATTTCTCTGTACATGTGTGAAATAGATGGTTTCTACTGTCTAAAGTGATCATAGATTTTGAAGATTTTTATTTAGTTAAATTATTATTCTGGAGTTAAATTGTTTCCTTCACATCCAGTGTTTTTTAGGAGCTGATTTTAGTTTTCTCAATAAAAAACACTTGATATTAGCATTACAAACCCTACTGAGACAGCAAATAGGTTGTTGACAATTAAGGTTGTCCGAGATCATAAAACTTAGAAATTAAGAGAAAAAAAAAAGAAGAAAAAAAAAAATCTATTTCTAACGTTTGGAGTTCATAATCTTTTTTTTATATTTATGTCCATGTTGGTTTCATACATTTTTTGAAAAAATAAAATAAAATAAAAAATACTATAGCATTATAACATCAAGTGGTGTAACCATCAAGTGAAATGTATTTAAGTGTTTTCCGTACACCTTGAATACATGTGAATTTACACAACTTACCGTTAATACAAAATATTTAGTAAACAATATTTCTGCAAATATAATGAAGTTTTGAGTGTGTGTGTGTGTGTGTGTGTATATATATATATATATATATATATATATATATATATATATATATATATATATATATATATATATATATATTTATATTTATATATATGGCTACTTCTTATGCCAAAATATCAAGAATTTCAGCTTTCTACTAGACTTTAATTGAGTTATTATTATTCTTAGAACATTTACCACTTAGACGTTTTTGACTTTAAAATATAAAAAATGACTTTAAAAATTGAAAACTTGTTCATTGTAGAGGTGTAGAGTAATTGTTTTGTGTGAATTGCGTTTTAAATAATTTATAAATAACTTAATAAATCAGGACAAAAATTTGTCATAAAACTGACCCTAATAATAACTTTATTTTTATAGAAGTTTTTAGCAATTTAGCACAAAGTGCTTCACTAAACATAAAATCAAAACACACTCAGTACAACACAAGGTAAAAACTGAAATTCAAAAAGTAATAAAAGCAAGTCTATACAAATGACATTTTTTAAATTTGACTTAAAATACAGATATCTAATGGCTGCAGGGCACTCCAGAGGCACTAAACCCATAGCTAGGTAGGCCTTGAATAGAATATATTGAAAGATATCAAACTTCATATAACTAATAAAATTCAAATTTCACTATTGACAACAATGACAGCAATGGCGTAGCTTGAGATGCCTGATACTACAGTTATTACATTTCTGCTGAGGTTTTATTCCATCTGTATGAAGACATAAAAATAAACCAGTGTGAAATGAGTCACCATTTAGGCAAGCTTGTCCTCTCCCATCATGACCCCAAAGTGTTGCCAGATACCACAGCATGAAAACAAAGTTTTCTACAGAACACTCTTTAAAAAAAAACCCTGAGAAATATCCATCACTGATTGATGCCATGCCACAGTTACATAAGCAGCCACATTTTTTGTTTTCCGTGAAGAACTGCTGTAGCACCAATGAAACCAATGGGAAGATTCGGTCATATTTTCCAAAATGAAATGCTCTGGTTTTGGTTTGTGGTGATGCTTGTCTAGTTTCAGTTCAGACTCTTTTCTATGCACACTGTGCTTTTGAAAGTGGCCTGGAAGAGAGGGCAAGACGGAGAAACAGATAGATAGATAGATGGAGAGAGAAAGAAATGGATAGGGAGGTGGAAAGTTGGGAGAGGAACACAGAGAGAGTGAAGACATGAAAAGAGAAAAAAAAAGAAAAAAAAAAAGAGTAGTTCTCATTCAGTGTTTGGCACATCATAAATCTACAAAGCATAAAACAACAGACAACGAAAAAAGCAGATTGAGAAAGAGAGTCAAGAGAATGTGTTTGGAACCTTAAAACATAACTCAATCCGGGTGGCAGAGGACGAATCTCAGTTGCCTCCGCGTCTGAGACAGTCAATCCGCGTATCTTATCACGTGGCTTGCTGAGCGCGTTACCGCGGAGACCTAGCACATGTGGAGGCTCACGCTATTCTCCGCGTCATCCACGCACAGCTCACCACACGCCCCACCAAGAGCGAGAACCGCATTATTGTGACCACGAGGAGGTTAACCCAACGTGACTATACCCACCCTAGCAACCGGGCCAATTGGTTGCTTAGGAAGCCTGACTGGAGTCACTCAGCATGCCCTGGATTCAAACTTGCGACTCCAGGTGTGGTAGTCAGCGTCTTTACTTGCTGAGCTACCCAGGCCCCTGTTTCAGTGAGTGTATTAACTTTAACATGCCACTCTTCATCAAAGGCTTGAAGTTGCACCAGCTCTGTCCTTGCCTCTACGATATACTGAACTTTTTTTTGGAACCCAAGAGGAAAGGTCTCTCGTCAAGTTGTCCATTGCTTAAACAGTCCCTGAAAACTAAAACATGTGGAACATTCATGTCTTTCTGACTGACATGGACTGGAATTGGCGTGGCTAACAAGCGTGTCGCTGGAAGCTCAGGGTGAAATCAGAGCGGCTTTAGAGAATCTCGTAAACACTAGAAGACATCTATTGTCCCTCTTTTCTTGCAGCCATTTAGGGTTCATTTTAATCTCAGACCCAGACAAGGGGGATCCAGTAAAATTCTCCTCGAAGACAACATGGTTAACAACAAGTATTAAAAAAAATATCACCTGTCAGAGGGATGATCCAATCAGGATTTTTACAGCCGATCACCGATCTTCTTGTCACCTGATCGGCCGATACCGATCATTTCACCTTTTATCAGGATCTTTGTCATAACTGGCTATATGTAAGCTGTCTGCACTTTGTCACTATTAATTGAATTTTCCTCTTACTAGTAATATCACTTTGCCTAGCTTTTGCTGACAAAAAGTTTAAAAGGCTTATTAAAAAAAGCTTTTTTTTTTTTTTTTTTTTTTATATAAGACTTTAAAACAAGTATAGGCTAACAAAATCTCTATATTAAGATAGACAGCCCTATAAAAATGAAGCTTCGTGTCAAGATGAAGACAAACTGATAACCCATTGGTGCAATTAAACTAAGAGTGATATTTTTGGTTATTGATTCATTGTTATTATTTCATATAATTATTATTATTCCTTATTTTATTTCTATTTTATTTTTGCATTATATTTAATGGATTATATTATGGTATCTTAATATTGTATAAAGAATCATTATATTTATAAATTCCTTCCCTGCCTTTTCATTTAGTTGGATGATTGTGTTAATAGTTAATTTTTCACTTGTTGCTGCTTGAATATTAATGAGGGAAATATGCGCTCTCTCATGAGGGCAAGAGATGAAAGGAAAGTGGAGAAAGAGTGCATGTTTCTGGACTCTACAGGTGCTACTATTGTTAATGCCATTTCATCGGGAGATATTTAATGAAGATGTTTGAATAACACCTCGTCTTGTAACTCGTGCTATTACCGAGATGCCTATGCCTGTCGGAGACCGAGAAGCTGCCGCCATGAACGATAATAAGGACCGTTTCACAGCTCGCGCTGTTTTACCTTTGCCTTGTCATGTGTGAAATGCCACATTAACAGTACAGTACGCAAACTTTTCATATTTGCCATACCTCTCCCACTGCATCGTTCTTAACGGCTGAATCAAGTTTGTTGTATTACAACACAATGCCAGTGTTCCCCACACTCCGTGATACCATAACAGTGCTGCTGAAGTCTTAAAGGAGCTGCACGTCTTTTGCAACATGAGCGATTGGTTTATGCGATCGGCCAAATTACCAATCACCAATCGGGTCATAGGACGTGAATATCAGCCGATACCAATCGGTGGCCGATTGATCGGAGGATCCCTAGTGCTTACCCATGCAACAGTCACCACTGTGATTCTGGGGTGTTGTGGGTGGTTGCCAGGATGTTTTGTAATGTGGCTACTGTGGTGTTTGGTTGTTGTAGGTGTTTGACTTTAAAAATTAGTTTGAAGGTTTTACTTGCCCAACTGTTGGAAAGACAGACAGACAAAAATATGTTTACTTTTGAATTTTTTACAGTTGGCCCATTTGAACCTTTGTGAATGTCTATTAGAATTTTTGGGATATTTGATCACAAGTCTGATCAGTTTGAAATTCATAGCACACCAAGTCAGAACAGTCTAAAGGTATGTGCCACGTTTGGTGGATGTAGCTTGAGAGCTATAGGAGGAGTTCAAATGGATCATTTTGGTCTTTGTTTGGGGATTTTGGAAAAAAACATAATCAGCCTAGCATTGTGTCCTAAATCGAGACATAATCCACCCTTGGCCAAAATTGAGTTGTTTTGAACCGGCTAGTTAGACCCTGGCTTAATGTATTGTTATCTAGTGGGATGACGACTTTAATGTACTGTTATGAGAAGGATTTTGGACTAATGAGAGTTCACAGCGAGCGGACAGAGCTACCTGGTGCAACAACGCACAAATAGAAACCAAACCATCGATAGAATGTCCTGTAGCTTCTTGCCGTTGCGGCTGGTTGGGGACTAAACCGCTGATTAACATGGAAAAGATACATTTTATTGTGTGTCATGCTGTTGCATTGCATCTGGTTAGGACATGCTATGATGTGTTGAAGGGTATGTTACAAGCCAACATAATATTCAAGCTGAAAAAGTCGATTAGATTCATACTTCACTTTTTATGCAAGTTCACATGCTGTGTATTCAACCCTTAAATGTTTAACTTTAGAGTATATTTTTGGTACCTGTGTTTTTCATCCTAGGGCGAAGTGCAGCCCATCGTGTGTTGGAGCGTTATCGAGCCCGGACCCAGGAGCAGGCAAACCTGAACCGCGGACTCAGTCGCTCTATGGGCTCTCTCCCTATCCAGGACATTGTTAGTGCGGACGAGGGTCTCTCTCAGTACCCCCCATCAGAGTACCAAGCAGGGTCCGAGACCTCAGCCAAAGTTTACCACCAACGTCAACAACAACTTCAGCAACAACGTGGCCGACCCAAGGAAGTAGACCAGCGTTCTCTCCCCCATCAAAGAAACAAGAGCTGGGCTTCCTCAGCAGACCTGGCCTGCCTCGACCCACATATGCTCCAGTTTGGGGCCCTGGATGATGCCCGGAGAGGCAGCAGTGCTTTGACCACTCACTCAGCTGGTAGACACAAGTCATCCACAAGGGGCCAAGACTCTCGTTACTCTGAGTTTGGAAGCCTGGATGTGCGGAAAGCCCATCACCACTCGAGCCAGTCTGTGGGGTCGCCGTTCAACAGTGCTTACGACCGGATCAAGGAGAAGCACAAGAAATTGCAGGCACTCAAACAGGCCATGGATGGTGAGTACTGATTTAGATGTTGAGTGATCCATATGTTCCCCCAATGAGGCAGGTTTCAAGGGTGATGTAGTTTTGGATAGCCAAATTATTTTGAAGTCTGGTCTACATTACAAATTATTCTGACAATGAGCTGCCCACTTAGAAAGGAAAATATAAACATAAAATGACCAAGCACAGATTATTTTGTGTTGTTTAAGGCGAAAGTATTTTTCTGCATGCCGTTACGTCAAGCATGCTAACCTTTCAAAGTATACTTTGTATGACTGTGAGCCTGTACGGAAGCATGCAGCGCATGCACACTACAACTGCATTGTGATACACTTTAGTACAGTCACACCAGGTGCATGCGCAGATAGCACATAAAGATGCTGTCCGTGTGCCTAGAAAAACTGGGCTGCATGCAGACAGACTGCAGAGGACAACATTTTTGTAGCAGAGACTAGAGGTAGACCGATATATCAGTTTTACCGATTAATCTGTGCCGATAGTTGCTTTTTGGAACTATAGGTTAAAGTGGTCGACCGATATGCAGACACATTTGAGCTCTAATGTTAAAGTTCTCGCCTGTTTAATTCTCCCTCTCTCTCCTTAACAGTTCCCTGTAACTTTTAACTGTCTTGTCTAATGATAAAAAGGCAAATATCAATAAAACTAATATCATATAAAGTCTGCAAATATGCGCATATCTCATTTAAACAGATGTAATAAACCAACCTCACACAACTTGAGCAGATCCAACATCATGGGGTGCGCTCATTTATTTACCTCTGAAGCACTTATTCTAACAGTCTCTCCTCAACAGTTCCATGTAACTTTTCTAATGATAAAAGGCAAATATCAATAAAACTTGTATTATATACAATTTGCAAATATACATTTATCTTGTTTAAACAGATGTCATTCACGAACCTCACGAAAATCTAGCATTTTCTTCCCATCGAGCGCCCATCTAATATCTTCCTCTGGAGCGTGTATTCTATCAGCCAGAATAAAAAAACTTCAGTATCAGGATCAAAAGATCTTCTGGTTCACAAATCATGACGACAATCCAAGCAGGCGATCTAGGCCGTTTAAACTGTCAGGAGATTGAGGCTCGCGCTGAACCGCACGAGCGCGTGAGTGCCACTTCAAGGCTGCATTCGCTGTATATGTAGGTATGATGAAAATAAGGTGCTTTTCAAACTATTCAGAGACCAGTTTCCTTAGGAGTTCCATTCTTTCAAAACAGAGGTCAGTAAAGACATTAACTGATTAGGGAGCAAGGTAGCAAGTCATCTGCCTACATTTTCAGATGCATCCCAAGGTAAAAGCACTTCACTTGTGCTATAAGTAAATGTCTTATTCACTATGTACTGTATGTACAATTGGTTTGATTCTGTATTTTTTGAGAAAATGCGATTGCCAACGTGGACATGCCATCCCATGATTGCTGGTCTACTGTGTGTACTGTTATTTCCTCCTTCCTAATATATTAACAATTTCTTCATGTGCAAATAAATGATTAAAATTTGATGACTAAACAGAAATCTGAAGAAACTGCTATCTACCATTTAAAATACAAAATGATTTTTTAGTTTTGTGTGAAATTTAGTATATATAGTGCTAAATAAGAGTTTATTATTTTTTAGCAATTTTATATTTATGTTATTTACTATATTAAATTGTGTGATATATTGGAATTGTATCGGCCTATCGGCCACCATGCTCTCTGGATATCGGCATCGGCCATTAAAAAACCCATATCAACCGACCACTAATAGGTTATCGGCAAAAATCTATATCAATATTTGCCAACAATCTAGTGAATGAAGGCTATAAAAAGCTTAATTTGGTAAATACTTAAATATAGAGGATTGTAACAGAGCCAAGTCTCCGACATTTAAAAATAGGTACGTGTATTCCAGGTGTCCTGCGTTATGCACCAAATCTTATTATTGGGATTTTGGTTGCACAATAAACTGCTTGGATTTGATTCATTTTGGACTCTTGTAGACTCAGTGTCTGTGCCCGTAATAGGAAGGAAAGACTTAAGGAATTTATAGAATGTAAAAAAAAAAATTAGAAGTCAATTTTAAAAACTATCGGCAGATTAATCGGTTATCAGCCTTTTCAACCACCTAAGTTATCGTATCTGCAAAATCCACTATCAGTTGACCTCGTGCAGAAACATAGCAGTATAAAGAAAACTGAAGTACACATTGGCCTTCTGGGGCAGGTTTATCTGAAAAAGTTGCACCAATAATAGATGAGTATGGAAAAAAAGCGATGGGTTGTACAGTACTTACAACTGAAGTCTGTGCATGTATGTGCATTTCTGTTTATGTACAGTTTTGTTTTGTTTTTGAGGGATGAGTCAGTTGGTTTCTGTGGTAATTGACAGCATGCATTAGATGCTTGTCAACAGAGCCAGTATTGACAGTATTCCTATTAACCCCTGTATAGTCCATGATAAATTATGCCTGTAGATTAACATAGTGCTGTGAAAGTTACAGAAACAAATTCCACCAGCCCCAGTTGTGTGGCTATAAGTATTTTGTTCTTCAGGCTTCAAGCCAAATGTTAAATCTAAGTTGAAGTGACAGCTACAACCTTGCTTAACATAAGGTCAAAACCACAGTTTATTTATACAAGATACCAGTTGTGACTAATTGTACAATGCAACTGTTCAATGCAACAAATGAACTGTGTGTTCAAAAAGGAACTTTTAGGATCAGATAGATTTATGAATGGCCTGCTCTTATACTTTGAGTTACTGAGCAATAAAAGTCACACATCTTGCAGCATTAAAGTGAGGTGTGTATATCTATACATGTGTGAGGGAATGAATTTTAAAGTTATGGATGTGTTTTGCGTGGCTTCTACGCATACTGTGTGTTGCCAGATTCTTTATGACTGAGGGCTCCAGATTCCTGGAACCAAGTAGAGAGATGGTTAATTCTAGCCCTTCACAGATCACATACTTTTGCAAGCTTTTTACTCTCTGGTGCTTTCACACCATTTTCCATTTGCATTTCATTCAAAACTTTCCACTGCTCTCACATCTATCCTTCTGTCACCCTATGTGTATCTTTGTTTCTATGTTTATCAGTGTCTTATTGCCTCCTTAAAGACCATGTGAAATGGCTTGATGAGTACAGTTTGCTTTCCGTTGTTGGGAAATGGGAAGTTGGACACCCTTACCATGTGAACCATGATTTGATACTTGCTTTTACTATTTAAAGGCATATGGCTTTCTCATTCTAGAGAGCATTTTATTGGAAAAATTAATTGCATATGCCATGAGTGCAAGATGAGTAATCATTATGGTGACTGGTCCATTTTCCTTAAGAACATGTTTTCAACTGTTAAGTGTACATTAGCATACAGATGTTTTCAAAGCTAACAGACATGGACTAAAAGCCACAAAACTCAAATTTTTTATTGCCTGGGATCTTGAAGAGAGTTTAAATTCTTCAAACTTTTATGCAGTCATATGTGCCACATTCATGTGTCCTTCACCTGGCCTCCATCTGGATGGAGTGAAGCTTCTCTTCATAATAATAAACCTCAGACTTTTCAACCCGGCCTGGCCCGAACTGAGCCCAAAAGCTGATTGGCTGCTATTTTTACCACAGCCTGTGCTCCGAACCAAAAACTTTCTTTTCCCAGTCCGTCCAGCTTTGCTTGGGCTCATTGAACCATTAAGCAGTTCTGTCTGGGGCTGTTGTCTTTAAAGGGGTCATGACATGCCTTTTTTTTTTATTATTTTAACATGTTCCTTGAGGTTCACTTATATTTTGGTTTTGGTGCTCCCTCTCCTTTAAGACTTGACAGTAAACGCCCACTGGTATGATTGGCTCTCAGCTCTCGACTGACCTGCCATCTCACTGCTCAACACTGCTGGGTGGGGCTACGGAAGTGATAAGGTAAAGTAGGCTTGATGTGTTGTTGTGGAGGTGGTCAGATGCAAATGAGTACCACAGTGTGACATCACAATGTGGAGGAAGTAGTGAACGAGTCAATTTGGCAGCTTGGTTTCAAAAAATGCTTTTTTGCAATGAGGAAGATGTTTAAAGTTTTGAAAAGTACAGTATGTTTGTATAGTACAATGACCTCTTATATGTCAAAAGATCAAGGAAAATTTGATTCCACATGTCATGACCCCTCTAAAAAAAATTGCCGTATTCTACACTTTTTGTAGTATTTTTGTTCCCTGTAGTCTATTATAATGTTAGCCTTCTTTTTTTTTTTTTTGGCACCAAAAGCAGTTTTAGTTTACCCTTACATGACCATTTCCACCCTCTCTTTGTTTTTTGTGTTTTTTGTTGTGTGTTTTTCTTTTCTTTTTTTTTCTTTTTTTTTACATTTAAAGGGCTTTTTACTGTTTTACCTATAACTTTAAGTTTTCATAAATGTTTTGGGTGGGTTTGGGAGGGAGCTTTGCATTGAGAATGTTAAGAGTATGTCTACATACAACATTTCAGAATTGCAGGGAAAAACTATTTTAAAATTGAGTAAATGATGAATTTTTGTACCCCCGTACTGCTTCTGTTAAAGGGATCGTTCACCCAAAAATGATAATTTTCTCATCATTTACTTACCCTCATGCCATCTCAGGTGTGTATTTACACAAAAAAATGTAAGCTTGAAAGTGACAGATTTTTTTATTTTTGGTTGAACTGTTCCTTTAACACCAGAAGAACTAATGATAAAAGAAAACTGTGAGAAAGTCTTTGTGCTGTTCCTGGCTTCTAAAAGGCACAGTAGCACCAACTGCATGTTTAATTCTAAGAGCCAGAGAGTAGGTGGAAAATGGTCGTGAAAAACTGAATTTGGACTTTATTAAACTTCTAATTGGACCTTATTAAAAAAATGTAAAAAATACATTATATATATCCCTATAAGACTGTGTTTGTAGTTTGTTACAGGCTTGTGACTATGAAACAATAGATCAACATAAAAGAGAAGGCGTAGATTTGAAAAGTATCTCAGAGGGGGTGTTTGCTGAAAAACCACTGACCCTGAGGCCGTTTGTCTGTCTTCTACATTTGATCAGTAATTGAAAGAATAAGACCATAAAGCACACAGATGAAACACAAACCTGCATGTAGCCAGTATAAAAATGCTGTGCTGATAAATATTTTGCTTGCCACCCTCTAGCAACACATCTAGAGCATCTCATTGCATCTCACTACATGCATATTTAAGTACTGTCAGGAAGAACAACAGATTTGACTTAGTCTTTTCTGGTAAAACGCTGACCCACCACTTAAAACCAATGCTTTACTGGGCAAAACAAAGCAGCAGAGCTTCTGTGTTTTCTGTCACCCTAAGAGCTAATTTTAAAGGTGAATCAAACAGGGCGTTAATTCCTGTTTCTGTGAATCATGCTGAAATTATAATTACTGTACCTCATTAATCCCTTGGTCTTTCTCTTTTTCCTGTTTTAAGTGGAAATCTATTAGCATTTATGACTTTCAGTGGCAATAATCACCAACGTTTGACTCCTAACTGTCCCAGGACTCTGAACATCAAGATCAGAGGAGCAGGGCTGGATTAACCATATGGGAAATTGGGCACGTGCCCAGGGGCACCATGTCCAGGGGGGCACCAAGCAACAGCATTTTATTATCTTAGGTCCATTTTTATTTAAATGGTTATAAAAAAAATTTCAGTATAGTTAAAAATCAGGTGTGAATTATTATCCAGAGGTCTGTAACGTTGCAGAAACAGCGTGTAGACGGTGCTGTCATGTGGCAACTGTTAAGCGCTGGCCAGGACGAGCCAATCACAGTTGTTTATTATTACTAGATGAGGATTTTAAAAATGCTTTCTTAGATACTGCTGAGGCAGATTTCTATTCACAGGTATGAATCCTTGCAATGAACAGTTTTTATTAAAAATCACTATCCAGTGTTAAAATGGCTCCAATAAGAAATAAAAATGTTCTGAGATTTCAAAGAACAATTACTGGAGAGAGATTAGGAATATGAGGAAGTGTTGAAGAGAATGTAGGATTGGGAAAAGGAAAATGTAGGAATAAGCGTGAATGTGGCCTTCTGCTGTATGAAAAGAGATTTTGGCAGAAGATCCTGTGGTGGCGTTTATGTGTATGACCTGTCCACCTGAACTAATTGTTCCTCTGAGCTCCTCTGAGTTACATCATCTGAGATCCTCTCAGGCTGTCCACTTTTGGCAGACCCGATACTTTTAGACTCAACAAGAGTCGATGTAGATCCAACAGACATCTGTTTTACCCTTCATTTGCAGATGTTTCACTGTCCAAGACACTATCCAGAATTTAAGTGCTTGTTAATTCCTGCCATCTATTGGACTTCGGTGATTAAAGTTAGCATTTTTAAAAGTTAAAGGGATAGTTCTCCCAAAATTGATCATCCTCAGGTCATTTCAAGCCCATGTGTTTTGTTTTTCTTCCGTGGCATACACAAAAGGAGATGTTTGGCAGAATATCCAGACTTTACCATACAATAAAAGTGAATGGACACTGTCTGTGGGTTGTCCAGCTTCAAAAGTGCAAAGGCACCATTACAGTAACATAAAAGTTGTCCATAGGACTCATTTGCATTTGTGAAAGTAATTGAAACTTCATTTCTCGTTATTGCGTCTTTATACCTCAAAATGTTTACTATTTCTTGTAATTGTGACCTTGTATCTCACATTTGCATCTTCATTTTTCATAATTGTGACTTTGTCTCTCAAATTGCGACTGCAAGACATTTCTCATAATTGCGCCTTAATATTTAACAATTGTGACTCTTATTGCGACCTGGTATTTCGCAATTGTGACTTCATTTCTCGTAATTATGAGTTTATATCTGACTGTTGTGACTTTCTCGTTATTGCGACCTTTTATCTCACAATTGCAACTTCATTTCTTGCAATTATGACAATTTCTCGTAATTGTATCTTTATATTTCACAATTGTGACCTTCTCGTAATTGCATTTATATACCTCACAATTGGGACTTTTTCTCGTAACTGCTAACTTGTATCTCACAATTGCGTCTTAATTTCTCATAAGTGTGACTTCATATCTTTTAATTAAGACTTTAAATTTCACAATTGTGACTTATAACTCATAACTGAGACTTTGTATTTTACAGTTGCAACTTAATTCCTTGTAATTACGACTTATATCTGACAATTGTGACTATTTCCCATAATTGCGACATTGTATCTCACAATTGTGACTTCATTACTCATAATTGCGTCTTTATATTTCACAGTTGTGACTCATAATTGCGTCTTTATATTTCACAATTGTGACTTTCTCGTAATTGCGTCTATATATCTCACAAGTGTGACTATTTCTCATAATTGCGATCTTGTATCTCGCAATTGCTCCATTTCTCATAACTGCGTCTTAATATCTTACAATTATGACTTATATCTCGTAATTTGCAACCTTGTATCTCACAATTGAGACTTCATTTCTTGTAATTACGATTTTATATCTGATAATTGCGACTATTTCTCGTAATTGCGACATTGTCTCACAATTGCATCTTTATATTTCACAATTGTGACTATTTCTCACAATTATGACTTTTTATCTATGTAATCTCAATATTTTATGAAAGATTAAAAAAATCTGAATTAGCATTTATTTTTATTTTTTTCCAAGACAGGATCAAGGCACCATTTCTTTGTGTTTTTTTTTTTTTTTTTTTTTTCACAAAAGCAGGAAATAAGTTTTTGGGTAAACTATCCCTTTAAAGCTGCAAACCGGAAATTAATTTAGTTTTATTGAGTTACCAAGTTTACTAAGAACAAGTTCTTGTGTGTGAATTTATTTTTCTGAACATTTCTACTAAGATGGACTTCACAGAGGATGAATTGATGCAAACTCAAAGACATGGGATTCTTCATGAACTAC
Organism: Myxocyprinus asiaticus; assembly: GCF_019703515.2. Taxonomy (NCBI): domain Eukaryota; kingdom Metazoa; phylum Chordata; class Actinopteri; order Cypriniformes; family Catostomidae; genus Myxocyprinus; species Myxocyprinus asiaticus. The sequence continues at coordinate 34,612,643 of NC_059383.1, forward strand.
TGTCTGAAGCATGGCCTCAGGATGGACTTGACCAAAATTACCTGCCATACGCTTCCAGCCAGACTGCGATGCTCCTCACTGAATGATACCTATATCATCTTGGTCAAAGGAGGGACAACACTCTCTTAAACTACATAGAAAATGAATTAACCACTAACAAATGCCTTCATCGGCCAAAATCAAAGGACAATGCATCTACGTGTATTTCCTCAGTTAATTTGGAATGACTTCAAGGACTTTAACACTAAAACTAACAGTTCATACAAAATCATTTTGTTTAACCATTGACCCACAACACTTAATTAGTTTACTAATTTTAATCACTAATAGTTCTAAACATAAATAACTAGTATTGGCATTGTATTCATTAATTTTCTGTTATAGCATAATTTCAGGCACAGCTGCTTTGAAACACCGTCTGTAGTGAAAAGCACTATGAAAATAAATTTGATTTGACATTTAAACATTATTGACAACATTTGAAAGAGTACAGCGTTCACTGCTGAGGTGTCAACAAAATTATTGCACCTTTGTTTGACAGATCACAAGGTTTCTCATCCATCACTATCTTTCAGCTTGTGGTTGGCATCAGTCTAGAGGCATTTTTTCCAGAATGATCGCACATCTGCAAAGTGCCGTGAAACGCAGCAGGAAATTGATTTGCATGACAGGACGTAATCTGTACACACTTTCCTGCTCCCTAATGCACTCGATCTTTCAGCAGTCATAGATTTATTTACTACAAAAAGAGCTGTATAATGAATTACTGCATCTGAACAGAGAGAAATCACACATGCAGACATTGTATAATGCGGCTGTTCCCAACTTGCCCTCGGAGGCTTTAAGTAGACGTGCTCTCACACCTATATTGTAGATGTTACCACGAGCCAGTTTGATAATACTGTGTGTGTGTGTGTGTGTGTGTGACTCAATGCCTGCTAAACTCCCACTTGGCTCTGTTAACTGCACTGTGTGGGCAGCATTTTCCATTGTAACCTTGGTAGAATTTGTGTGCATGTTTGTTTTTGTGTTTTGCTTGGTGTGTATCTTTTTTTGTGGTGTGTACTGGTTGTTAACTCTCTTTTCCTATGGCACCAGGTAATTTTTTTGCTCACTGGGTTTTTGTATAGATATAATGTGGGGTAAAAGTGTAGAGCA